>NW_004949159.1:1493846-1516162 GCF_000317375.1 Microtus ochrogaster
CTCTCTCTCTCTCTCTCTCTCTCTCTCTCTCTCTCTCTCTCTCTCTCTCTCTCACACACACACACACACACACACATACACACTCACACAGATGTACACACACACTAATCAAATATAAAATAAATATTGATATTTACCTACTATATCAAATTATTTATCTGTTGATTTCATTTAATAAAATTCTATATTTTAAATGCAAGAACAAGTTTCATGCTTTCATATGAGAGAAAACACACTGTCAGATAGTCAATGAAAATGTGTTTTTTTTTCAGCACTCAGTTTGAATGTAAGGTTATCAGGATATTACTAAGAGTGATCTGAGTAATCTGTCTAGTGCTGTGACAACAATGAAATCAAAAGCATAAGCAATTCATGCCGAAAAGATCATAGGGTAGTAAAAGTAAAACCACAGCAAATTATGTAATATAATATTTATGTATGTGTGGTTTGATTGTTTGCTTGAAAATGGCCTCTGTATTTTGGAAGGGTTGCAAGGATAGAACATAAAAAAGACTCTCCTAAATATTGCAATTTCTGTTTGGTTATAAGGGTTTATTTTCAAACTGCTCACTTGTTTTATTTATTTATTTACTTACATAATTATTTATTTACTGACTTTAGAATCATATACACCATATCTGCATAAACAGCATTATTAGAAATACAGTTCAAATAGAGTCATCACTGAACATGGGTACTTGAACACACCTACACTAAGGCGAGGAAAGGAAAACTATAAGTCCAGAAAAGCATATATTTCTTAGTGGTATATAAGTATCTTCTATTTCAGTATGATCAACACTTTAGTATATTATTAGGTCACCAAATCCCACCAATGGGTAATATTATTCCCATTTTGTCTCATTAAATCTGCAATTCAAGAATCTACTGTTCAGCATATGGTAGCAATTTGTTTCTGAAGAATCTAGCAAGGGATGCTGCTTCACTGAAGATAGAGTCCACTTGACTTCTCTAAAGCTGATTCCAGTAAGACTGGCAGGTGTTGTGTGATAATCTTTTTGTACACTGTGAAGATGTGTCTCTGCTTAAGGTGCTTTCTGACTGGTTTAATAAAGAACCAAATGGCCAATAGCTAGGAGGGAGAGAATAGATGATTCTTCCAGGTTAAGAGAGGAACTCTGAGAAGAAGAGAGGTGAGAGATGTCAGTGAGACATGGAGGGAGTCAGATTATATATATCAAGAGAGGCAATAAATCCATGGGGAAAAACATAGATTAAGTTAGGAACAAGCCTAAACTAAAGGCCAAACTTTCATAATTAATTGTAAGTCTGTGTCATTATTTGGGAACTGGCAGTCCCCAAGAGAAAATTTGACAAGAAAGTCCTAGTCAGGGGTAATTGAGATAAACTACATCTTAAATGTTGTTCAGATCATATCATTTTATGTGTGTGTGAACCTGGGTTGGAACCTATAACAGAAATTCTAAATTCTACTATTTTATTTTTTCTGTTAAGCCTCGATCATTTTGGTTGTATTGAAAACAGTATGTTTTCAGAAAAGGCCAAAAATAAAAGGCTTATTTTTTGGATTAAGACAAAAAAATAAGGATACCAGAACAAGAGAGATGACTGTGTTTAAAATCGCAAGTGCTTTTCTTCTTCTTCATCATCTTCTTCCTCCTCCTCCTCTTCCTCTTCTTTTCCTCCTTCTTCCTCTTCTTCATCTTCTTTCTCTTCCTCTTCTTCTTCTCCTCCTGCTCCTCCTCCTCCTTCTTCTGACAGGATTTCAGAACACAGCAATGACAGTCCTACAATTTGGGATAAAATAAACTGTCCTCAATTCATAAGAGACCTGACTATCTTTGCATCCTATGTGCTGAAATTAAAGATAGGCACTACCATGCCTGATTACTTGGTGACCACTTGACTTGACTTCAGTTCCAAGATATGTGTATTTAGATGGGCACTTGTAAATACAAGTACCCATGGAAACACACACACACACACACACACACACACACACACAATTTAAAATAAATCTTAGAAAAATATCAAAGAAACTTACCCTATAACATAGTAATTACATCATAAAACTTTATAAATAAGTCCTGAGGTATTGACAAATAGTTAATATTATGGACTAGTTGAAGTAAATCTTTACAAAATAATATGTATGTTTTTCCAAATATATATTTTGTAGGTAAGAAGTCCATTCATTGTTTAAAATGTAAATTATAAATGCATAGTTACAGAAGAATTACAAGATGCATTCAGTTTCTAAGGCTATTCTTAGGAATATGTTTCAAGTATATGAGATTTAAACTTTAAAAATGAAGTCTTGAGAATGGGATGGGTTTGACTATGTTTTTAACTTGGTAAATATTATGTTTACTTTTCTTAGAATACTAACTTTAATTCTAATTGGTTAAAGAGAAACGAAGTTAATATTTAGAACAACTGGAACAGTAGTAAGGGCTTTTCTCTATCACACGTGTTACAGATGATGGTATCAAAAAGAGGCCAGTGAGTCGTGATGTTCATAACCCTTCTATATGCACCCTGATATTGTTGGATAAAGAAGATCCATGTGCATCATCTAATGATAGGCCATGGACCCTTAAAACAGAGGGTGTGATGGCTGTGGTTGTTTCCCTTATATCTTTCCTTTCCCATGATCACATTTATTTGGAACTGTTTGACTTAAAATTACCATTGAAAACACTGTTCATCTGAGTGACTGATCCACTTGGGTCCTTAACAGCTGTATCTGATTCTCATTCCAGACTTTCATGTTCTTTAACTTGAGTCACTATTATATAAGGTTAATTCCTTTAAAAAATATGCTTTACCATCAGTGTTCATAGTGATGTTCTTTCCTTGACAGATGCAGAGATTGGTATTTAGAAATAAGGTTCTATTAGTGTCATAATAATCAGTTAAAAGAGGTGACAGATTTGTGAATGAGAAAACTGTGTGAGGCAGAAAACTGGTTGGGAATTTGTTAGTCAAGAAAAATAAAACATGAAAACTTAAAAAGGCAATAAATAAACTCATAGCAGTTTGGAAAGATGTTGACCTTCTTTCTGTATTTCAGAAAAATTCTTCATGCCCTCTATGCCTACTGGGAAGATGTGAGTCAAATAAGCAAAGCATGATAGAGAGTTGATCTCAATGCCAAGAATATGTCAATTGATGTTTCTCACTGTGTATGACGAAGTACTGAAATATGTTCCAGGTGCATTGTTTAGTAAAAGCCTTCTCAAGATTTGCTAAAAAAAAAAAAAAAAAAGAACAGATACCTGGATATAGCTCCGAGATGTTTCTAAAGACTCCCACTGGATATAAGTGCATATGTAGCAGACCTTTTGAATAAGACAAAAGGGTACTTGAAGAATTTATGTGCTGCCCCAATGAAGATTAGTATCAACAATATGCTTCCACTTTTGTAAGTCAAGTATGAGGTGTATCTTCTCCTGTGCATCACAACTTTCTTCTTTTCACTTGATTCCATTTAACAAGAAATATTAGGGAAGTGCCAGAGAAGCATCCTCAGCCTGTCTGGCAACCAACTGCTTTTACATGTGACCTGTCTCTCCATATGATGAGTTTGGGTTTCTTCAGAGTTTGTCTCAGAGGAGTTGGACTTCTTAACACAGCATTTATCTTCCAATGGCTTGATCAAAAAGCAAAAGAAGTAGCATTCATTATTTGAAGCCTACACTCAATAGTTAAACATCTCTTTTGAGACATACTCTCTTGGAATCCTATCAAAGTTCCATGACAAATTCTAGAATGAAAAAGTACCTATCTTCTGATGAAATAAGTGAAAAAGTTTACTAATATCTTGTTTTTTTTCTTTCATTTAATGACACGGTCCAGACATTTTGAAGGATAAACTTTAGTATAAAGAACAAGCAAAATAATATTGATGGTTCAATGATGATGCACATAAAACTTGAAATAAAGAAAAATTTACATGAAACCATTGCTGTGGGACAATAGTTTTACCCTGTAAAATCTTGTATCTTATACCTGTTTAATAAAATGCTCATTGGCCAGTAGCCAGGCAGGAAGTATAGGTGGGGAAAAGAGAACAAGAGAATTCTGGTAAGAGAGTCAGTTTGCAGTCGTGACATAGACACAGAGGAAGCCAGACACAGAGTAAACAAGATGTGACTGCCTTGCCATAAAAGAGACCAAGTCTCGTGGCTAACACAGACAAGAATTATGGGCTAATATAAGAGTTAATAAGAAGCCTGAACCAATAGGGCAATCAGTTTATCATTAATGTAGACCTTTGTGTTTATTTGGAAATAAACAGATGTGGTACTTGGTGGAACAGAAACACAGTCAACATATCATAATATGATATGATGGGTTAGAAAATGATCCTAAAGAAAAGAAGAAGTTGGTCATCAAAGGACTCAGGATATATTTTTAGTTTGAAAATTCTTTCTATGAAAGGCCAAGAGAAAGATGTTTTAGAAATGAAAGTAAAAAGCATATACTTACAACTATTCTATTGTGTTGTTCTCTACGTAAGGTACAAAATCTCAAAGAATGATGTTATGGTTTGGAGATGGATATGCCTACCAAGGATTATATGTCTTGTCACCATGATCATGTTATGCAGGTGGGGGGACCTCTGAGAGAGGCCAAGAATGTGAGGAAAACAAGAAAGGAATCAAGTGTCCTCCTGTATCATTATCTATCTTTTTGCCTTGAGTATAAGTTAGTCTCTCACAAAACCTGGAGCTAGGTTGATAGCCAGCAAGTTTATGTTATCCTTTTGTCTCTGTCCTCAACAATATCTTATAGGCACATGTGGCCATTCCATTATTTTATGTAGGTATTGAATTTGAATCCAGGTTCCCATGCCTATAAGAAAATACTCTTACCAGTGTGTCACCATACAGATTCAAACATGATAAGAAACCTCCTTCAGTCAATGGCCTTTGAGATGCTGAAGAGGTAGGGTGTGGCTTTAACTATCAAAGGGCCAGCAGGACCGCCCCCCTACTTGCCACACCTGGATGGATTCCATTCCTGTTATTTCCTCATGGTAATCCATGAGTTCCCTTTTAATAATAATAAGGTTCCTAAGTAATAAGGTGAACCCAAAGAAAAACATATATAGATATTCCTGGGAATTGGAAGCAGACAAGATCGCCAGGCAATAGTTGGGAGCATGGTGGTGGAGTTGGGGTGGGGGGAAGGGGACAGGGGGAGAGAGAAGGGAGTAGGGGAGGGCTGGGGAGCAACTTGAGGGAGTGGGATGGTTGAGATGGAAGAAGGACAGATATGGGAGCAGGGAAGAAGATATCTTAATTAAAGGAGGCACTGTGGGTTTGGCAAGAGGCTTGAATTTAGAGGGGTTCCCAGATGTCCCCAGCTAGGACCTTGGGCAGTGGAGGAGAAGGTGCCTGAACTGGCTTTGTCCTGAATTCAGACTGATGACTATCTTGAATATCACAATAGAACCTTTGTCCAATGACAGATGGAAATAGAGACAGAGACCCACGTGGGGGCACTCTACTGAGCTCCCAAGGTCAAGTTGAAGAGCAGAAGGAGGGAGAATATGAGCAAGGAAGTCAGGACCATGAGAAGTTGGTCCACCCACTGAGACAGTGTGCCTGAACTAATGGGAGCTCACCAAATCTAGCTGGACTGTGACTGAACAAGCATGGGATCAAACTGGACCCTCTGAATGTGGTTCACAATTGAGGCAGGCTGAGAAGCCAACAATAATGGCACTGGGATTTGTCTCTACTGCTTCTACTGGCCTTTTGGGATTCCATTCTATTTGGATGCATACCTTCCTAAGCCTCGATGGATGGGGGAGGGCCTTGAACTTCCCACAGAGCAGGGTATCCTGCCCTCTCTTAGGACTGGAGGGGGAAGAGGGAGGGGGAGTGGGGGAGCGGGAAGCAAGTGGGAGGAGAGAAGGAAGTGAAAATTTTGATGCCTATTATTTATAAATTAATAGAAAGTTATCGGAAAAATATATAATAATAATAATAATAATAATAATAATAATAATAATAATAATACCTTTGTATACCCTAATTGGACCTAGTGTGGGATTATTTGAACCCCATCGGACCCCCCAAATTGGGGCTAAGATCATACTTACTGATACTCCTCCATCCCCCTCCTGCACTCCCAGTTCACCAGCCTGGGCACATTTCTGGACCACCAGTGGCCCACCTGCTACTGCTTAGGATCCCAACTTTCTCTACAGCAGCCAGCCATTCTGTTTATTTCACATCACATGATCCCTGCGACAATACTCTGTTGACTGCACACATAAGCACACTGCTGGCAACTGACTGGAAAGCCACCATCAACTTCGTCTGTGTATGAAATTGCTTAATAATTGCTCATATATTGTTAAACAAAGCACATTTATCAATAGCTAAGTTAGGCAACATTGGGAACCAGCAGGGGGAGCCCGGGGCTGCTCAGTCCCTCTGCCACACGACTACAACAGTGACACCTGCTGGCCAATAAGGATTACTACTCAGTCCCTCTGCCACACGACTACAACAGTGACACCTGCTGGCCAATAAGGATTACTACTCCAATTCACTGAAATTTTCCAGGGCAGGTAAGTAAATTGAAAATTTGTAAGTAATATGATACTACCATTTGGGAATTTTGCTTATGCTATAGATGGTATTATTCAAGACTTATGTTATTTTTCTTATATATCCATTTATTTGATTTTGGGAATTAGCTTTGTTTTCATATTATATCTTTAAGAAAATCATTTGATAACAGAGCCAAGAATGATGCACTTTTAGAAATGAAAAGTCTTTACAGACTAATAATGAAAAGCTAGCTGAAAATGTCAACACTATTGGAAAGGATAACATTAATTTGACAGACAAAATCCAATTCATGTCAAAGGGTGCTGAGAAATTATCTGAAGAACTCATACTGTTGAATTTAGCAATCAGAATCTGTTGAAAAGTTATGATAGGTTAATGGATAAGGTATCTCTCCAGGAAGGCAATATGCACACCATCCAAATAATATCCAAGGATGAGGCATTATCTTTATTGGACAAGTTTCATACCTCATAATTACATGTGCAGAGTAAGGACCAGAAGTTAAATGAATCAATTAAGGCACTAGAACAGCACACATGACTGAGTATTCAGACTTTACAAAAGTCTGTCCCCCTGCTTGCCACACCAGGTTCCTGGATGGCTTTCATTCCTCTTTTTTCTTTGTGGTGATCTGTGAGTTTCCTTTTAATAAAGAAAACCCTTATTATACCCTATTTGAAGGTAGTGTGGGCTTATTTGATTTACATTCCCCCATCTGACTCATTCCACTTTACCAACACTTTCATTTTTAAGTTATCAAACTATATTTCCACATTTCTTCAGAATATATATTTTTTCTTCAGATTATATAATTTTTGCTCTGCAATGAATCATTTATTACTGAGTGACTTTAAGATTATAGACAATTTTTTCTTTTTACAGGCCAGAGTGTAATTTTAATTTTGTGGACTGCAAATGTCCAGGTTTGGAAAGTTGTCTCCTGTTCTTTACCAGCACCTTGCTTTATAGTTAGGGAACCTGAAGTCACTCATATGGTGATATTATTTTTAGATTAAAGAATACATCTGAGTTACCCAGATGGATGCCCTCTGAACATAGAACTGTACTCATGGTACAGGAGACTAAGAAAGATTTCCAAAGCAGTATGGAAGTTGGTGAAGTAGAAAGTGAAACACTGATTATGCAGTAAGACTTGGGATCATTTGTAAGGATGAAGTGTCCTTCAATAATGAGAAAATAAGAGTAACTCAACTAGAATGGTAAATAGTTAAACACAGAATTGTATTTATGATGTATATTTTAAATAAGTTCAGAAGCAGGGCCAGGTATGTTAGCACATGCCTTTAATCCCAGAACACAGGAGGCAAAACAGATAAATATTTTTAAGTCTGATGCCATTCTGATCTACATGGTGAGTTCCTGGACAGTTGGGACTGTACAGATAGACCTTGCCTCAAAACAAAACAAAAAAAATGCCTTAATAAAATTTCACATATCAGAAAAATATAGAAATGCTTATTTTTATTATTAGGCCATCAGAGTGCAAACATGGTAGTTTTAATTGGCTTATTTTAAAGTAAAAATAGTCACTCAATTCAATTTTTAATATTTTTCATAAGGCAGTTACACTATTATATACAAGATACTAAGGGAAGAACTCACATCTCAGTAGTATAGTGAATTACAAAGGTAAACTCAGAAAGTTTTCCTGCTTATATCATATCATTAAGTGTGACATATACTACATATAATGCATTAAACAATTGGGAAAAAGATTTCAGTATATTGGAATGACTATTATTAAAATTTCTGTACATGTACATTTAGGAATTCATTGCAAATCTTTTTCAAATCCTTTTCAAAGAAAGTTGCTCTATAAGTCATATGGATATGAATAATGATTTCAGAAGAAATTTTACACATGTACAATGACTCTAAGTACCACATTGGAGAGAAGTATAGAAGATGATCCTGAACTCTTCAAGTCTTAACAAATGCTGCTAATATATTTAGAAAAGCCGTTCATAACTGGAAAAAAATGACAGTTTCTATACCTACTGATAAGTAGTTTTGTCTCCTTTTTAATGATTTGCAAATGTTTTTGTGTCTGTGAGCTTCGAGAAAAGCAATGATCCTGATGGCCCAATTCCCTAATAACCAGAGTTCTACAGAGATGTTTAGGCTTGTAGCTGTTCTTCAGATTTTGTCTTCAAATTTGTCAGATTTTGTCTTTATTTTCTCTGCTGGAGATGGTGTCTAGCTGCTCGTGCAAGCTAAGAACTGATTCAGCTAAATTCTGTAATCCATAATAATACTTAGCACTGTCACTCTTTTTCTCATGATCCATACATAATGAATAAATTTCAGCTTATGTGATAAAATCTTGCTGTTAATGAGAGATATATCAGGTAGTGTAATTTTCTCTTTCCATATTAACAACATTATGAGCATTGAGCCTTATTCTGATTGCTCCCAGTGACTAACTAAATTCATAACTAATTTTGAAAGACAATAGACAACTTCTGCAACATTGTCTCTCTGCTCTTGGGGTGAGGAGCCCTGTGCTAAGCTAATTATTGAGCAGAAAATGTAAGACCTACAGTCTAAACATCTTTTCTTATTTTTTTGCAAATTAAGACTATTGCAAATATTCTGTGTCCCTGTTCTATCTCACTAGCCCAATACAGTTATCATCCTGCCCACTGTCTCTCTGAGTTTAAGTTCTTCAGATTCTCAATGTACATTGGACCATGCAACATTTGCCTTTCTATGCCAAGCTTATTTCACTTAACATGATGCCTTCCAAGTTCATCTATGTTGTAGAGAAAACCAAGATTTCCTCATGTGTAGAGGTTAAATATAATTTCATCATCAGTATCACATATGTGCTATTTATTCATCCCTTGGTGGACATGTGAGAGTGGAGTCTGTATTCTGAATAAGGTGAACAATGCCATGAAATTAAAAGTCTCTTGTGAATGCTGATGTCATTTCCTTATGATTCTCCTGAGATGCTGTGGGACAATGGTCTTGCATTGCTTTAGTAAAATGCTGAGTGGCAAGTAGCCAAGAAGAAAGTATAGGCAGAGGAATCAGGCAGGAAGTAGAAGTGCAGTGATGAGAACAGGAGAATTCTGGGAAGAGGAAAAGCTCAGTCTGCAGTCAACACAGAGGAAGCCAGAAACAGAGGAAACAAGATGAGGGAGTGCATGCTTTACAGATGCATTTAGAGTGTAAGAGACCATGCCCAAGTGGGCTGGTATCTTTAAAGCTCTTGGCTAGAGGAGCTCCCACAGCACTGAGCATACAAGATTGCCTTTGGTATGGGTAATCCCTTTTTAATAGAAGCAAAGTGATAGTGTGTTATGGTTTTACATGATGTTTCCTGCAAAGCTGCTGATATATGGCATTTTTTAAACAAAGGGTTCACCATTTTTATATCTCTGAAAAAGTGGCTGAGTTCTTTTCTCATGTTGTTGAGTTAGTTATTTGTTTTACTGTTGAAATATTTAATTTCTTATTTATTTTAGACAACAAATCCCTATCTGAGGTATGCTTTGGACTATTTTCTATTTACTTAAATATTTGTTTCCTGTCCTATATTGTAACTTTGCACTAAGTTCAAAGTAGGCACTTAAGAGACAGGAACTGATGCAGAGGATGTGAAGGAGCATTATTTACTAGCTTTCTTTTTATAGTTAATTTATTTTAACATCCAGGATCATGTGTAGTAAGAGGAGTAGCCACGTCCTGCTGCCTGGCTAGCTTAACCTCCGAAATAACCACAGCAAATTGTATTAATTAAATTACTGCCTGGCCCATTATTTCTAGCCTCTTATTGGCTAACTCTCACATCTTGATTCAACCCATTTCTAATAATCTGTATGTCACCACGGGGTAGTGGCTTACTGGGAAAGATTCAGCATGTCTGACCTGGCAGCTGGCTCCATGGCAGCTCTCTCTGCCTGCCTCCTTCCTCCCATAATTCTGTTCTGTCTACTCCACCCACTTAAGGGCTGTCCTATCAAAAGGCCAAGGCAGCTGCTTTATTCAACCAATGAAATCAACACAAATGCAGAAGGACCTCCTACACCAATCATGAGTTGCTACTTGTCAATATGATGGGATAATTTTCTCAATTAAGTTCCTTCTTCCAAAATGACCCTTGTTTGTGTCAAGTTAACATAAAATTACACAGCACAATGCCATTCTCTACCATGTCTACATACAGTTTTCAAAGTACCATTTATTGAGACTTGTCTTCCCCAGGGTACGTTCTTACCAATTTTTTGGTAACTGCAAAGGAAAAAATAATGTATTTTCATTGAAAATATATAGTTCCTCAATATTCCCTGAATAATAATTTGACAAAAGTTATTCATAAAGAATTTGTATTGCATTACGTAACATAAATTATATAGAAATAATTGAAAGTATTCAGAGTGATGTGCATACATTTTAAAAGTTTAAATATTGTGTGCGCCATAAAGGATTTGTCTTTTTCGGCCAGAATTATTTCACTAAGCATCATGCCTTTTAAGCTTGTCTATATTGTTGAGAAAATCAAGGTTTCCTTGTATTTCAAGGCCAAATGCAACTCCTTTGTTTATATCACATCTATTACTCATCTGCACATTGGTGCAAATACTAAACCACTTCATGTCAAGGATTTTTAGTGCAGGTACTCAGTATCCAAGGAAATTTGAAAACAGTAGTAATGTACACTCTTATAATCTTTAAAATATTTTGCATACATGATTCTTTTTCTGTATCTTTCCATTTCATTGCTATAAAATTCCACACATACATATAATGTTTTTATCAAATCCACCACCCCATACCAACCAACCCCACCTTAATCATTTTCTGTCATAACTGTGTATATTCCTTTTTTATTTTATAACACAACTAGTTTTCTTAGTACTGCCTATAGGTTCATGGGTAGAGTCATCTACAAGATCAAAGATAGCTTTGGGGGCCCATATTCCTGAAAGCTGACTGCTTCTCTTAGCAGTTATCAATTGTTCATAATTCCGTAGATTTGTGTGAGACTTCATAAGCCCCTCTCTCACCCATACAGAGGTTTTTGACAGCTAAAGCTGTCACAAGACCTGTGAAGGTCTTGTGAATTCAGTCACAGGTGTTGTGTGTTCATGTGTGTGATGGCACTGTTATGCCAGGAAATTCAATTGCACTATAGACATCCACTACTTATGGCTCTTATGATCATTCCATATTCCTTCCATAATGATTCCTGAACGTTGGGGAGTGCAGAGGTATGATAGAGTTAAGTTAACTTAGAGTTAAGTATGCTAAAGTCTCTAATTCTTTGCTGTGAATGAGTTTAGAATCCTTAGATTAATCCCTATTCAGGAAAAAAAAATAGCAATACTATTTCCTGGGCTGAACAGATGTCTCAGCAGTTAAGAACACTTACTGCTGTTGCAGAAGTTCTAAGTTTATTTCCCAGTACCCACTTAGGAGCCTTCAACCACCTGCAATTCCTCTTCCAGAGTTTCTAATACCTACTTCTGGCCTCAGTAGGCACCAGGCATGCTGGTGGTGAACATGCAGGCAAATAGTCATACCCATCAAAATGAGGAAATATTAAAAAGTAGCTTCTCTGATAATGGCTGAGGGGTAGAATTTTCTACAGATATAAAAAATTTTTCTTAATTTCAAAGTCATGTACTTAGAGTGCCTTTATCTGTGTCAAAAATCAGTTTTTAAGATGCACTGCAAAATATTATAATCTGAAAAATAAAGGTAATCTTAAAAGGTACATTTTATGCTTATTATTGAAACATTCTTGAAAATTAGCTTTCTCGCAAGTTCTTATTTATGCACAGAAATCTATACAGAAGCTTGTGGTAGGGAGAGTTTTACTTTCTCCTGTGTGGTGCTAGTCATATTAGTATTGAACAATTCAGTAACCATAGTAATAGTGAAGTCAGTAAATTGACGTTATAAGGAAAAGCTGTTATTTCTGTTTGCCAGATTGTTTTTCTCATAGTTTTGGCATATTATATGCTGATGAGCTGTTCTTTCATAGTCTGAGAGGTGTTTGTGACATTCTATGATTTAAATGGCTTTCATCGTAACATTTCAGAAACCTATATCAACCTCCAATATCAGTAGTACATGAACGCATTTTGACATTCTAATTTATCTCAAATGCTGTGGGTAAATTATCTCCTTTAAAAGTCAAGATGTTTATATTTAGTTCAAAGGTTACTTGAGTTGCCTCTTTTTTTTTTTTCTTTAAAAGAAATATTCTTACTAAGGCTAAATACTTCTGTTTTTGTTGTATGCACACATTGCATATTTAAATTTACATAAAAGATACAATGCTAAATCTTAGGAATTGAGGTGCAAAGAAATAAGAATTTCATTCCTTATTGTACTGCTAGACTAATATTGTTATTTAAATGACACAAATGGGATAAAGAGAGCTGAGAAAAATTTAAAATATATTAATACTTTTATATTGAAGTAGATTTTTAAGGAGTCTAGTTTAACATTTTAGTTTTATCCACATTCAAACATCGGCCTGAACATGGTTCATCATGATTATTAATTGCTTAGTGAATTATGCTTTACAGATGATTTCATCTTGATGATCCATATCTGAAGAACTTAAACAGCCCAGGATATTTTAAAATAACCTTTACAGCATCTCACTGAGAACAAAGGTGGTATTAGGAAAATGAATTAGACATTTTACACAGAAATCCTAATGAGTGGTGCTGCTTGCTGGAGGAGGGCAAAAAAGAAAAATACAAAAAGATGAATAGGGACTTTAGGCATGGCCTTTAAGCAAATTACGGAAAGGCTGGGTATTCTTTCCATACAAAAATTCTGCAAAAGAAGAATTATAAATGATACTAGATATCTATGTCTGGGATGATTGATGGGCATGACTAGAGAAAGTATGTGCTGCAAACAAACATTTTTAGTAAGAGAAAAATTTTAACTCAAAAAATAATAATTTCTTTTTTTTCTTTTTTTTTTTATTGAGAAAAGGAAAAAAAAGTTTACCCCTCCTCCCAGCCTCCCATTTCCCTCCTCCTCCTCCCACCCTTCTCTATAATTTCATAGTAGTTGAATATACATGGATATGATATACAATGGATCAATAAAGTGATTGGATAAATAATCTCAGATGTCAGGCAAGTGGTATTAGCAGGAAATCACCATCATTCTAAAGAAGTGACTCAAAGAAATGGGTCAGTACAACTAGCAGGGGAAAATATAGAGATTGTCTTCCAATACCAAAAGATTACTACCAATGACAATAGAATTTTTGTAATTTTTGTAATTATGAATATGTCATAATGTTATGAATGCATTCATACTAACATATTTATAAAATTCTAACATTCATATTTTAAGCATCAGGGACAGGATAAAAAACACTGTTTATGTTTTGGTTTGTTTGTGTTTGTGTGTATGCATGTCATGATTATGGGGAAGAATACTTTCAGTTGGGATTTGGAAGGAGGGATAACAGATTTTTTTGTTGTAGCCATTTGCAACTTAATTTCTGCCTCGTTCTATAGCAGCAAAGAAAGGAAAAATGAGTTATTATGGATTATCTATTGTATACTTTCACCATTTGAAGATTTTCTATAGCTATTTGAACTGTTTGCTCATGGTACCCTTTCAAAGAATTTTAAATGAGACTCCTTCTAAATGTATATATTATATTAAAAATGTATAATTATATAAGAAATATACAATTTCCTTCTAAGCACTGTAACAAACACTTGATTAAAAACAATTTAAAAGAGAAAGTATGTATTTTGTAACAGAATTCTGGGATACAGTCTATTGTATCAAGGAAGACAGAAAAATAGTACCTTCTGCCAGCTCTGCCATGTACAACTTGGTCAAATTCTAATAGATCAGTCATCAAATAAAAGTAAATGCTTCCTAGACCAGGATGGAGGGGGGAGGACCTTAGACTTCCCACTGGGCAGGGAACCCCTACTGCTCTTTGGACTGGAGAGGTAGGGGGAAGGGATTGGGGGAGGGGGAGGGCAATGGGAGGAGGTTGAAATTTTTAATTAAAATTAAATAAAAAAATTGAAAAAAAAGTAAAAAATACTGTTAAATATTTTACTAATATTAATTAATATTAAAAAACAAATATCTGATATAACATGATGGACAGTTAAGATTCTCAGTTGGTAGGATCTAAAACCAAACAATGCTTAACAATGCATTAATTGGGTAAAATACATGTTTTCACTATAATCTTGGGAGCTTGGGTTAGTAACTTCATAAATTTTCAAAAGAATATAGAAAGAAGCTGCAGAGGCAGAAACACTGAAGAAGAAATCCCCAGGACTCTATAACATTAAGTATATTAGTCTCAGACAAATACTGAAGATTTTATTTAATAGTGAGTGTTTTGGTGTACCTAATAATCATGGTTGTACTTTTCATCATAGCTATAAGATGTTTCACACAAATATTAGAAATCTGAGAAAAGCTGTGGACCGCACCAGATCAAAAGATTCTGTCATATGTCTGCCATCACAGCAAGTGCTGAGCACTAAGTAGCTGCCAATATTTCACTCTTTTGTTCTGAAAATAATTTCATCACCATACATTATTTATTTATTTATTATTATTATTATTAAAAATTTCCACCTCCTCCCCTCCTCTCATTTCCCTCCCCTTCCCCCATCCCCCCCCCTTCCTCTACAGTCCAAAGAGCAGTCAGGGTTTCCTACCTTGTGGGAAGTTCAAGTTCCTCCCCCCTCCATCCAGGTCTAGGAAGGTGAGCATCCAAACAGACTAAGCTCCCACAAAACCAGCACATGCAGTAGGATCAAAACCCAGTGCCATTGTCCTTGGCTTCTCAGTCAGCCCTCATTGTCTGCCATTTTCGGAGAGACGGGTTTGAACAAATGCTCCATCAGACCCAGTTTAGCTGGCCTTGGTAAGCTCCCATTAGATCACCATACATTTTAAGCAAATAAATATTAATGTTGTAAATAATTTAGGATTTTTTTAATGAATTCATTTTTTTTTTGTCCCTTACTATGACAAGTTCCTGCATTCACCAAGGTCGTATTCTGGATAAAAGAATGATAATATCCTTGGCTTTCTGGACACTAAACAGATGGTGGGGAGAGGAAGAACGGAACTTTCAAGACTTTTAGCTCTCTCCTATGAGCAACCCTTGGAGTCCTAGAATTTATAAGTATATATAAGATAAAGAAAAATATTTGCTTGCTCCTTACTCAAATAATTTACTGTTACAACGAAAGGGATAGTATTCATGGAGATTTTTTTTCTCTGATCCTGAATCATAGCATTATCACTTCTTTCCTAGAAAATAGTCAACTGATTACAGGCTATGCTAGTGTCTTGGGGTCAGTTCTGGAACAATAAAAGCCTGGAAAATGCTAATTCTTGGTATTTGCATACCAATAAGCAAGCAAATACACAAAAAAATAAAAAGCAACAACAACAACAACAACAAACAAAAAAAAAAAAAAAAACCCGAAAACCTGGAAATGCCTTAGTACTGAAAGCTGAAGTTCCTAGCTAGGCAATTTTTGTCTGTAGAAATGTAGGATTTTAAAATTAGTTCTTGGGGATTTTATATAATTTGTTTTGATTATATTTACCTTCTCCCCAAACTTTTCCCAGTTCCAGTATCCCTTCCTTTCTATGTAGTCTGGTGTCTTTCTTCCAATAAAGACCAATTTATGCTGTCCAAATAAGGAAAATATAAGGATCTACACTCTTATTATTTTCTTTTATCAATTTTATTGCGCTATACATTTTTCTCCAATCTTCTTCCTCCCCTCTCTGCTTCTATCATCTCTGGTCACCCCATGCTCCCAACTTACCACTCTTAGAAAAAAAAAAACTGTACATTTTTCTTCCAGCAATTTAAGAATTTCCCTAAGAAAAACATATGTAGATTGACCTGGGAAGGGAAAATAAACCTCTCCTGAGAAAATTGGGAGCATAGGGGTGGGAGGAGAAGGGAGGGCAAAAGGAGAGGAGGAGGGGAGGGAAGAAGAGAGAAAAATTTGAGGGAACAGGATAGTCGAGATGGAGGCAGGACAGAGATGAGAGCAAGAAAAGAGGTATTTTGATTGAGGGAGCCATTATGGGGCTAACAAGAAAACTGCCTCCAGAGGAATTCTCAGGAAATCATAAGGAACATCTCAGCTGAGACCCTAAGCAACAGAGTAGAGGGTGCCCAAACTGGCCTTGTCCTGTAGTCAGACTGATGAAAATCTTAAATGTCATCATAGAACCTTCATCCATCAATTGATGTAAACAGAGGCAGAGACCTGCACTGGAGCACTGGACTGAGCTCCAGAAGTCCAGTTGAAGAGTGGGAGGAATGAGAATATGAGCAATGAGGTCAAGACTGTGATGGGTACACCCACTGAAACAGTCTACTTGAGCTAATGGGAGCTTACCAACTCGAACTGGATTTGGAAGAAACAAGCATAGAATCAAACTAGTCCCTCTGAATGTGGTTGACAGATACATGTCTGGGGCAGACTGAGGGGCCACTGGCAGTGGCACCATGATTTATTCCTACTGCTTGTACTGGTTTTTTGAAATTCATTCTCTTTGGATGGCTACTTTGCTCAGCCTAGATATAGTAGCGAAAACCTTGGTATTTTCTCAAAGCTATGTGCCTTATCCTCGCTGAGGAATCGATGGGAGATTGGGGGAAATGTGGAGGGAACAGAAGGAGGGGAGGTAATGGGATCTGTGATTGGTATGTAAAATGAAAAAAGATAGTTTTCTTTATTTTTAAAAAATGTAAAAGAAAATAGAAAAAAGAATTTCCAACAGCTCCTCTGTTAAGGATAGGTCTGTGCCCCAACTACCTTGTCTATGCTGAGATTTGTTCTGCCTTGGGCTCACCCAGTTCTTGTGCATGCCATCATAACCCCTGAACACTTACATAGGAATCTACTCTGATTTACGAGGAAGACACTGCTTTTTTGTTGTCATCCACCACTCCTGGCCTGATGCCTGAGTATCAAGAGGGTGGGTGGGAGGCAGTGTATAAAAGTTTCTTTTAGAACTGGACATTCTTATGTTCAGGTTTCACGTTGCTTTAACATTCATGGGGACCCCTTTAGAAACAGAGTAAACCAGACATTTCTCCTTCACAAATAAAGAAAGGTCTTCATTGTTACTTCTTTTACTCTTTGCCTGTGGGGTAGCCTATGATTAATGTAAATTAGTCCAACCTTATTATTTTTCTGAAACAGATATTCTACAGCTTCTTTTTTTCCCTTAGCAGAATACAGTTTAGAGCCAAAAGTAGACCACTGAAGCAATCACAGAGTACTAAGCAGGTAATATGCATAACAGTTTCAAATTTCTAAACATTTCATGTGGGAAATGTTTAATAATCAAACCAAGAGAGAAATTTGTAGACATTTACTCTGAAAAACTCTCACATACTTCTTATTCAACTTGAGAAAACCACTAAATCACAGGGGACCCAGTGTTTGTCATAACCAAATAATTATGCATCACCCTTTCATGAAGACTGATTTGTATATTTGTATAATCTAAGACTAGGGTGAATGTCGCTTACATTGTATATACTCCATAGAATAGCTGGAGCTATTGTTTCCTTTCTTTGTTAGTTCTTATAACCCAGCCTTGTTCCAAAAGAGAAGCCATTACCAGCACTGAAGGTTGAAGACACATCTCTCTGTGAAAAACCATATCATTTGTTTGGCAGGAAGAAAGGAGAAAATTGGTTAATTGCTAACATTTCAATTGCTTCTTAATGGGGTATTTATTTATTTATTGTTTTTTTTTTTTTTTGCTTCTTTGGTCAGTTGGTTTTCTGTTTTGATGTGACTTGTATTCATGAATATTATTTTTCTTATTGATCCATGAAAGTAGGTTAAAGAGTTTAAAAAGGCACTGAATTGTTGAAATTTGCCAACAAAAGCCAAAAATTCAAGTTTATTACATAGTTGTGCTAATGAATATCAGTGTGACAATATAAGTAGTAATACAACTTTAAATCTTTTGTTTTGGAATAAATCCCCACAGTGCAATAATCTAATGGTCAACTCTTAGACGTAGGTAGTTTATAGAAGACATAAAAGTGATAATAAACAACATTTGTGATTTCCCACACTTGATAAAATTTGCCTTGTGTTTTTATTAATATTAAAATAAAATGTGTTAAAAGGGCTGTGAAATGATTACTCTGCAGACAAGCTTTAGAATTAGTTTCCCTCCTTTTAAAATAAATATAATTATTCAAACTAACAGGGCACATATGAGGGTGATTAATTCTATTTAGGTTCCTGTTGAAAATTCACAATGGGATAAACAACACCATGTTATGAGAGTCATAAAGTAATGCAGAGTTAAAACAATATTAGAATAAGCAACAACTGAGAAGTTTAACTCAGATATTCTGAAAGAAAAAAAGATAAATTCCAACCACAAACAAAGGAATGAGGTAAGTAATCACTAAACAGATCTATGACCTGACTTCTGCGGCAGATTAAGTTTGTCACAACTTTAAATTAAGGGTAATTTATTATTGTGAAAAACAAAGCTGCATTAAAGAAGCCACTAATAAGTTTTCCTAATGCTCAGAGCATCAATCTTAAGAATGGAAATCCCCAGTGACAAGCCCCAACACATTCATTTAAGTGAATTGGGCTCCATGCCTCATGAACTTTCTCACCAAGAGCAATCAATTGAGGAAAGCAGTGGGGACGAATGCACTTTGAGTGTTAAGAAGGTGTTTATCATGGTAGCTAATATTTTCCCTTGATTTTGTATAACAAATGTTTTCAGCTGTAATAACGTTAAAGATAATAATCTAAAAACCAATGTCATTGTACAGAGATATTTTATTTCAAATGTCACTCGGTTATGGTCACTGAATGTAGTTCCGCTCCAGACAGAAAGAAAATGTACTGCAGCTCACACTGTTTTCCCCAGTTTCCTACTGCGCCCCTTGCTAAGGGCCTCTTCCAACGAACAAACCGTCTTTTGTTCTCGGCATTCCTGAAAGCATCCTTATTTTTCCCTCCTCCCGTGATTTATTTAAGCTTTTCTGAAAAATTCTTACTTTCTTAGCTAACTTTGAATATTTCAGATATGAAAAAAAAATTCAGGAAAAACTTAGCAATCTATCCTATGCCTGTCTGTTACAAAACATTAGAGATGAGTGAGTACCCCACAGCCTGAATTAACTGCAACTCTGGAAAGCATGAAGTCTGATAAGAGAAGGATTGAAATAGTTCATGATGTGTGAACTGACCTTGCACATGTTCAAGATGAGGTAAAGCTGAGTTCGAGACCAGCCTGGTCTGCAAGAGCTAGTTCCAGGACAGGCTCCAAAACCACAGAGAAACCCTGTCTCGAAAAACCGTTAAAAAAAAAAGAAAAAAAAAGATGAGGTAAAGCATGTTTACTTTCAAGCAAAGAAGATAAAGAAGATAGCACTGTTAGAAGGGATGGCCAGCATTTTTGTTTTACTCTAGATATCTACAAGGCTGAAATCTTACTACTTCTTCTGTATAACCAGTACCAGAGAAGATAAAATGTTTCAGGTACAAGAAAAAGGCACACAGGAAAACAAACATTCTAACTACTTTCATAAGTCAACTTGATACAAGCTAGGCTTATCTGGGAAGAAAGAATCTAATTGAGAAAATGCTCCCATGGAACGGGCCTGTTAGTAAGTCTGTAGGGCATTTTCTCAGTTGATGACTGACGTGAGAAAACTCATCTCACTGTGAAAAAGTGCCACTCTTTAGCAGGAGGTCTGTGTTACAAGAAGGGAGCCTGAAAAAGTAATAAGAGACAAGCCAGGAAGTCAGATTTCCCCAAGGCCTCTGTTATTTCCTGTCCCCAGCTTCCTGCCTTGAGTTCCTGCCCTGCATTTTATAGATGAGCTGTGGTGTTGAAGTGGAAGCTGAACAAACTCTCTCTTCCCCATGTTGTTTATGGTCATGGTATTTTAACTCAGCATTAAAAGTACTAAAACAATAAGCCTTATAGAATGTGCAAGAACAAAAGACTAAATGCTGTCCTCTGTAGCTACAAGGTGAAGAGTAAAACCTGATGCCTATCTATAAAATATGGTAAGTGGATCATCTTGGAACTTTAGAAACAAATGACTATCCTTTACAAGAAATTTCTGATACATGGCTGAGCTCTTGAGAATAAATATTCATCAGCAATTTCAAAATCAAATAACTTATTTATAAACAAAAAGTAGCTAACACTCCATTTCTAAGGAAATGTAGTGCATTTATAAAATTTTCACTTGAGATATCTTTTTGATTTATATTATTTGTTTTACATTTTAATTAAAATATAGTTACATCAATTGCTACCTTCTTTTTTCTTTCTCCAACACACCCACATGCATCGATTTCCAAATTGAAAGCCTCCTTATTTTGGATCGCTATTAGATTCATTTGATTTACCTTAATAAATTTAATTTGCACTAATCAGTATGTATTAATTATATATAGTGCATATGTATCAACAAATACATAAATAAAACTTGACTATTCCATTTTTGTTGTTTGTGTGGATATGGCTTCAAGGCTACTTTGTGATGGATAGACAGTCAGGGATTCATCCTTGGAAGAGGCAAATTTTCCCAGTTTGAGTACTCATCATTTGCCTGTTGTTCTTTATCTAGGATTGGGACCCCATAAGATTGTCCCATTCCATGTTAGCTTGTCTGTTAAGAATGCCATTGCTCAGGTCTTATTTGTGCAGCTCTGTCCCAAAATAACCACAAAAAAACTGTATTAATTAAATAACTGCTTTGCCCATTACTCTAACTTCTTATGAGATAACTTTTACATCTTAATTTAACCCATTTCTATTCATCTGTGTATTGTCATGTCTGTTCCTGGCGTCTGCTACATGGCATCTCTCTGATTCTGCCTTCTTTCTCTCAGCATGCAGTTTAGTTTTCCCTATCTACCTTTGTTCTGCCCAGCTATAGGTCCAAAGCAGTTCCTTTATTAATCAATGGTAATCACAGCATACAAAGGGGAATCCCACATCAATGGTAGGACATCTTTCTTCAGGGATCTGATATAAATGACAAAAGATAAGGCTCTTTGGGAAGATAAGAGGAGGTAAATACAGAAGAAAAAATAAAGTGGATAAAATAGTGGGCCTTAACTCTACTTAAGTCATCAACATTTGATTTCCATTTAAGTCAATTTAACAGATGTCTCCCCATTCTGGCCACCATTTTCATCCATTGACATCACAGCTGGGCAGGACTATTATTGCCTCTCTTCCTTGAAGATTTGCATAGTAGTTTTTAATTTTATTTACAGTAGAATAATATTCCATTGTATGTATGAACCACATTTCATTATGCATTAATCTGTTATGGACATTTAGATTGTTTTCATTTTCTAGCTATTGTGGATAGGGTAGGAATAGACATGACTGAGCTAATGTCTGTAGAGTAGAATGCAATATGGTAGATTTAGTTTTAGTTTCTGAGGATTCTTCATGAAGATTTCCATTGTGACTGGTCCATTTCGCATTTCCAACAACAATGATCTCTGCTTCCCACAATCTTCCCAACATTTATTGTCAATTTCTCTGTTGGTCTTATACATTCTTTTTTTTTTCTTTTCACTGCACCATTTTACTTTTCCAAATTTATCAATTTTTGTCTATTGAAAATAAATTCTTTTCTCACATGCTATATCCTAATTATGGTTTCGTCTCCCTCTCCTCTTCCCATTTCCTCTATACCTCCTTTTC
>NW_004949159.1:1522532-1529842 GCF_000317375.1 Microtus ochrogaster
CTGGGCTCCCTTACAGGGGACCCTGAGGCCTGCCCGGTAGGCAGGCACTCACTGCTCTGGGTGGGTAGCCTTAGAGTAGGAGCTTAAAACTGTTCTTGAGCCGGTCTTATCCATTCTTAATGTTATGAAATCAGTTACCCTCACTGACTTAATGATTCAAATTGGAGGAAATGAAGAATATGTTATTGAATTCCAGCCTAAAGGCTGTCTTTCTGATGGCTGATAGAAATTATCTGATAAAAGCAACTAAAGGAAGATGGCATTTATTTTGGAAAATGGATTGAAGATACCATCTATATCATAGTAGAAAAACATGCAACAGCAGAGGCACCAAATGACTGGCTGCATTGCAGTTATAGTCAGGAAGCAGAGAGGTGAATACTGGTATTTAGCCCACACTCTTCTCTCTCTTTGTCTTTTTAAATGTAGTCCAGAAATCTCAGTCTGTAGGATGGTTCCCCAAATATTCACGGTGTGTTGTAGGAGGCTGCTTGTTTGGTCCTGGCTGCTCTGCCCCAAAATAACCACATAGAAACTGTATTAATTAAGTAACTGCTTGGCCCATTAGCTCTAGCTTCTTATTGTCTAACTTTTACAACTTAATTTAACTCATTTCTATTAATCTATTACCACCACATGGCTGTGGCTTACTGGCAAAGTACTGGCATGTCTTTTCACAGTGGTGGCTACTTGATGTCTCATTGCCTATGACTTCTTTCTCCCAGCATTCAGTTTAGTTTTCCCCTACCTATCTCTGTTCTATCCTGCTATAGTAACAAAGCAGTTTCTTTATTAATCAATGGTAATCACAGCATACAGTGGGGAATCCTACATCAATGATGGGACTTCTCTCTTCTGGGATCTTATATAAATGACAAAAGAGAAGGCTCTTTGGGAAGACGGGAGGAGGTAAATACAAAAGAAAAAACAACGTGGATAAAATAATAGTAAGGATCTATGAAAAGGATAATAGGAATTTTACTATTAACTATTTTAACTATTTACTAAAATCTATAATACACAACTCTATATATGTATATACATATATATATACATACACACACATATATATACATATATATGTATATATATATAATTCTCTCATATTTTGCATCCTGACTGCAGTTTCTCCCCTTTCCCCTGTCTCCAGTCTTCCTGCTACCTCTCTTATCCCCTAGATTCACTTCACCTCTGTTACCCTTCAAAAAAAGAGCAGCCCTCTCAGGGATATCAACCAAATACAGATTGACAAGATTCAATATGACTAGGCACAAACCCTTATAACAAGGCTGGACCAAAAAAACTAGAAGGAGGAAAATGGTCTCAAGAGTTGGTAAAAGAGTCAGAGATACCACATACTGGAACTTCTGGAGATATTACTGTACCTGATTTTAAGCTTCATTATAAAACTATAATAATAATAAACACTGCATGATATTGGTATAAAAACAGACACCTGATCAATGAATTGAATTGAAGGGGCAGATATAAATCGACACACCTATGGGCATTTGTTTTTTGAGTTTTTTAAAAAAAGCCAGAAAGACACAAAGGAAAAAAAGAAAGAACCTTCAACAAATGATGCTAGTCTAACTGGTTGTCAACAAATAGAAAAATGCAAACAGATCCATATATTTCACCCTAAGTAAAACTCAATCCCAAGTTGATCAAAGACTTTAACATAAAGCCAAGTACACTGATTCCAGTAGAAGAGAAAATGGGGAATGGCTTTTAACACATTGGCCCAGGAGACAACTTCCTGAAGAGAATACTGGTAGAACAGGCGCTAAGATCAACAAGTAATAACTTGGACCTCATGACACTGAAATCTTCTTTAAAGCAAATGACACTGTCAGTGGAACAAAACGTCAGCCTACAGAATGAGAAAATAATATTTTCATCAACCACACATTCAACAGAGGGCTAATATGTAATTTTTAATGAACCGTTTCTTCTGGGATAAGGTTTTTTCCTCCAAGAAATAAAAACCTAGCACCAGACATGAGAAGCCCTCTTTTGAGTTGCTCTTCAAGGCTATCCAAGAAACTTCCAAAACATACAGTCTATTGTTCTTGCTCTTGGTTATCTCTCACAGGTAGAAGATAAATCCCTATTGCAAAAGACACCATGCACTTCAGATACAGGACTGAGAGCCACCTGAGCTGGACCTGACCTGAAAGTTCCCTCCTTTGGCACTGGCTTTAATGGTATCAGAATACACCATACTGACAATGGATAAAGACTAACAAGAGTCTTTATCCAGTGATGAAGGCACCATATTAAATATCAGCATGTTATAATAACCCAAAGTATCAGTAGTGACACAAATCCTTGCAATAACCAACTGGTCTTCATTTAGACTTGAGAGGGAGACCTTGCCTGGTACTGTAAACCTAGCTAACTACTAAGTAATAGCGAAGCCATGGTTGTTGGAAGAGAATCTACAACCATTAATCAGTAAAACAGCATGATCCCTCTCTAAACTAGTCTATAAGCATTTGTTCTATTCCTCATTAAGGAAACTTTTCTTTAAAACAGACTGAGACAATTAGACAGAATTATAACTAATAAAATGCAGAGTATTTGAGCCTAGACCCAATGGATATATCTACAATACATCCCCATGCCAGAAGCTCAAGGTATATTCAGACTGAAGGTTAGGGAAGAGCAAGATTGTCGGAGTCAGAGGATCGGAGAGGTTTTAGTGAGAGTGTGTCTCCTAAATGCTACACTCATAATGTCTCACAAATATGAATTTCCAAATGGGAGCTGAAAAAGGATAACTCTAATGAACATATCAAATTGGATGGAGAAAATCTCACAAAGCCTCAAACCTATAAAAAGAACTACAAACAACTGAGTAAAAGTTGGGATAGTAGAGGTGGCCTTCCCTAGGGAAGAGCACACTAATTGGTTGTTGAGTAACAAATGGTCAGCCCTTAAAACATACATACAGGTATTATTATATGGACTGAAGTAACTATAGTTAGTAAATATATGTATATACCTGTGCATATATGCATGAAATAATATATTTTTTAAAAGCGAAGCCATGGATGTTAAGGGAGTGTAGGCAGCAGTATATGGGAAAGTTTGGAGGGAGTAAATGGAAAAGAAAATGTTGCAATTAAATTGTAATATCAAGACCATTGAAGCTTTCAGAAAATTTCATCAAAAAATGGTCCTGCATGGATACCCACTAGGTTACTGGTTCTCAACCTCCCAAATGCTGTGACCCTTAAATACAGTTCCTCATGTTTTGGTTACCCACAACCATGTAATTGTTTCATTGGTACTTCATAACTATAAATTTTCTGCTATTATGAGCCACAATACAAACAGCTGATGTATAGGATATTGGAAGAGACCGCTAATGGGGTCATGACCCACAGATTGAGAACTATTCTAGGTGATCCCAGATCCAATGTGATTAATGATGGAGACAAATCACATTCTTTGAGCAAACATTTTATCATTGTCAGTTGATAAGCCTGTTTATAAACTCTTTAAAGCAAGGAACAGTCTGTCAGTGACTAGCTCATCTCTAATGTTTGTCTATAAGTAGATGTTTATGAACTTTATGGAAGAACTCCTACCTAATGCATATCCTATCTTCAATCATATATGACCATTTAAATTACATCAAGTGTTCAGACTTGTTTTTACTGGATTTGCTTCCTGGGGACATGAGCAGAGCAGAAAAACAAAGAAAGCAGATATTTCTTCTCCTAGCTCACTGTTGCTACTATGCATGCTATGAGGAATATAGTAGATTACTCTTGAAAGTTTTTGCCTTACACTTTGACATAAATGAAGATCTGAAGACAGCTAGTATCATGGTGTGTACATAGCTGCTATTTTATTTTTCTGCTAGAGAAAGGTCTGATTCATCTTAGTCCAGGTTGTAGTGGATTAGAGGTCTTCATTGGACTTAATATCTGCTGTCCAGTGGAAATTATTTTGAGTTTCTTAAAATTGACATATTCTTTGTCCATGGACCCCAGCAGCTATCTTCAAAGTCATTCGGCGATTTCTTTCCTGCTTCAATCTGTCTGTCCTTTTTTGGGCTCATCCTCTTTGCTGCAGTTGAGAAAGGTTTTGCCTATGAAAGATTTTTGTAATTCAATTGGCAGACCAAGCTAATCTATGCTAATCTCATTAGCAATGTCTCTTTCACTATGGAAAAGCATAGTCACTGGGTCTGAAGACCAGGGTGCTGACATTTTGGGGAGGTCATTATGTACCAACTACATTCTTTCTAAATGTAAATTCAAGAATAAGAGAAGGTGTAATTTCCACTGTTTACCATGCTAATTGTTAATATCATGATGGAAATGCACTGCAGTCTAAACGAGGAAAACAGGAGTTAAATTTCTTAAATCCATCCCTTAGTCCAAAGTGAGAGCATCTAATGTACAGTGGATTCATTTCCATGGGCTCATTTTTCCTAGTATAGTTTTTGATGTTTCTTTCCTCCCTTTTATATAAATACGCACACACACACACACACACACACACACACACACACACACACACTTCCATTGATCTTGAACTGCAAGAAGAAGTTTTAAGAGCAGACAAAATAGAATAAAATATAATCAGAATTTGCCTGAAATTCTAGGTATAAGGCCATATTCTCTGGGGACTTATTGAAGTGTATTTTATAAGTTGTAAGCTCAAGGAATAGTAGCTGTAGAAGTCATCTGTGTATTGTAATAACAATACAAATGATGTGTCCTGACAAATGCCTTCCAGTGTGGGAGACATTCTGTATTTCTCTAAGGCATGGGTGGAAGAAGAACAGGAAGATCCATATGCCTGTGTGGAGAGAACAATAAGCCATTATCTCTTATCAGGGCAGAGAGCCATAAGAAAACAGGCATGTATAGGTACTGTTCTGTGCTCAAGGGAGAAGCAGATTTGTTAATTGTCTCCTTCTTTTTTGGAGATTATTTGATGTAAAGCTTTGTACTGACTCAAATGTTGACAATTTCTAAAGATTTTAGATCAAACAGTGGGATAAATGAAGTTCATATAGAGTTACAAGTTCCTGATACAAGGGGGTATTAAAATAAAAAAAAAACATAAGTGAAGATTTAATCCAGAAAAATGGATCCATAATAATTAATAATAATAATAATAATAAAAATAATAATTAATTTTGACTCAGTTCTTTTTCATAAACTCATGGAAATCATTTCATGTATCTAAGAATGAAGTTGTCTACCTATTGGTTCCTACTGGTGGTGATTCTCACCATAGCTAGGTTTTAAAAATGTTCTGTGCTCTGCAATATGATTTATTTTTAATTTTTTTACAAATAAAATTATAGAAAATAGTGTTGCATTAATTATTTTATGAATTGATAATCAAATATAAAATCTGAATTCTGTACTTGTGGATGAAATATAGATTTAATGTTTATCATTAATAGTGTTATCTGGGGCCTGGAGAAATAGCTCATCAGTTAGGAACACTTATTGCTCTTATAGAGGACTCAAGTTTGATTTCCAGCACCCAAATGGTGGCTCACAACAGTCCTTAATTAGATCTAGGAAATCCACCATCCTCTTCTAAATTCTGAAGAAACAACACACACACATATATATGAACACTAATAAAAATATATACATTTAAACATTTTAATGTGTTATCTATATTCCTGGGTTTCAAATATCACAATCTTACAGAAAATGTTAGCAACTGATACAATTCTAAAACTAACTAAATTTTATGATAAATTTAATTTTAACAGAACTGTTTCATTTTACTCCCACCAAAACTATCCTGTTTATATCATGTGATGAACATTTCTTTCTTAGGTAACTGAAATCTATTTTTAATTACAAAGTTCAGTACACTGAGCAGAAATGAGAACATGATGTTGCTTCTAGCGGTTTCTCAATGCACCACTCGAGCACAGCAGGAACGCTTCCACTTTAGGGCCCTTGCACATACCGCTCTCTGCCTGGCTTGACTATTAGATAATATCTAAATGGATGATTATTTTGTTTCCTTCAGAACATGATTCAGTTTTATTCTCTTGGTATTATTTCCCAGCCTAAATTTCAGCTCCTTCACTGTCTTTTTGATAGTCACTTTCTTTTCTGTAATATTCCTGCTAGCAATTATCATAGAAAAATAGCATTTTCCTTACCTATTTTATATGAAAAAAAGCTCTTTCTTCATCAAGACATGAGAAAAAGGTTTTTCCTTTCTCCTCTCTACCCAGGACTCTAGAACTGGGAACAATGTCTTGCATGGATCAAATGCTTCTGAATGAAGAAACATAAGCATACATGCTTATTTTTACTTAACAGCACAATTTACACAATAAAATGAAATTTAAGGCAATCACTTCAATCGGTCTTCTGCAACTTCTTTAAAACTCTCTCTTCCCCCCACACATATATAAATACAACTTTCTCTATTGTATTCCTTGTCCTAACCAGTGCTTACTAAACAAGAATGTTTTGCCTTATTTTGCATGGCATTTTCATGGAAATGGATGTCATCCAATCAGTTGGAACTCCAATTCAGATTGCCAGATAGCCTCATGGCATTCCAGAGTCTATAGTGTTAGTTATATGATGAAGAGGATGAATTAATAAAGTTTGTCATGAATGACTTCACATTATTAATGATGACTGAACACAAGAAATCAGAAAGAAATTGGAAAGTGTAGGAAAAAAAAAACAGCTTACTCAAACAATGTTGGGAAAGTAAATGAAAAGAACCAAAAAGAAAATTTAGCCATAGGGGTAGGGTCCCACTATCAGAAGAAAAGAATATAGTCCTTTTTTTTTTAGTGTATTTTTTCTTTTGTTGAAAATACATTCTAATTTTGGTGTCATCCCCGCCTCTCACATTTTCTCCCATCTCCCCTTCTGTCTGATCTACCCCCATTCTGTCTCTCACTAGAAAACAAATAGGCATCTGAGGGATAATACTATGCTATATGACTCTATTGTATTATGTAGTAATAGGAGCGGCAGGGCTGTGTCCCCAGCACCTTGGCCACCTGGCTAGCTTATACCCCGAAATAACAACACACAAATTGTATTCATTTAAACACTGCTTGACCCTTTAGCTCTAGCCCTTACTGGCTAATTCTGATATCCTGATCAACCCATCTCTAATAATCTGTGTAGCCCTGGTCTTACTGGGAAAGATTCAGCATGTCTGACCTGGCGGCTTGCTTCATTGCGTGCGTCCGGCCAGGAGCGGGGAGCATGGCGTCTCTGAGCTCACTTCCTCTTCCTCCCAGGATTCTGTTCTGTTTACTCCTCCCACCTATGTTTTAACCTATC
>NW_004949159.1:1531051-1552643 GCF_000317375.1 Microtus ochrogaster
ACAGGGTCTCATCCTCTGTGAAAACAAAATAAGAATCTCTTTTCCAAAGTTTCATATCCTTAGATCCAAATTCTAAAGTCAAGGTATTTTCAAAATCTCTATCTTGGATTAGTTCAGCAGCATTTATAAACAAATATCTTTTAGCAAATGTTGCTCTTTCCTCAGCATTCAAACAATTCAAAGAGAGCATAATAGCATACAGTATCAAAATTCTCTGTGTATTTTTCATCTTTGTGCACTTTATTTTAACCTCTATTTTGTTTATTTTTACTTTAATTTTTTGCTTTTTGAGACAGGTTCTCTGTATCTTTGACCTGGAATAACTCTGTAGACCAGGCTGTCCTTGAACTCTCAGAGATCCGCCTGTCTCTGCCTCCCAGGCATTGGGATTAAAGGTGTACATTACTACACCTTGAACTCAGAGATCTGTTTGTCTCTGAAGGAACTGGGATTAAAGGCATGTGCTACCACACCTTGAAGTCACAGAGGTCAATCTCCCTCTGCCTCCCAAGTGTTGGGATTAAAGGTGTGTACTACCACACACAACAACTCTCTTCCTTTTTTTGTTTTTTACTTTAAGAACTTCAACTTTTAGTCGGCATATATTTTTAACATGCAGTAAGCCATTTAGAAATTTTCATTGTCTTTGAATCTCTCTTTACTATGTATCTCTCTTTTTCTGAACACATGAGTCTTCAATTTACCGAGCAATCTCAGTAGGACTAAAGCCATGGCTTTGACGGCTGGGTCCAGCCCATTCCTTAGCTTTCCAGCCTCATGGCTGAGGTACTGGCTGTAGCCATGTTTACTGCCACAACTCTATGGCATTTCAAGGTCCCTGCCAGCAAGCAAGCTTCAGCAGCCTGTGCTTGCAAACCGCACAAACCGCTTGCGTAAAAAAGTCAGAGTTTGCCCTGGCAGGACAGCCCAGAAAGCCGGTATTTTAGAACAACACAGTTTTTTTCCTGCTACTGATGAAAATAAACAAGCATTCAGTCGGCTTTTATCAACACCATTTAAATGTTTTGTGGCAGGACCTCTTAAGAGCTGCAGGGTTTTGCAATGAAGCTGAGTCAGGAAACCTCTTTTAGATGAGGCGCTTGCTTGATTCTAGCAAGCAGAGCAGACCCAAGAAATTGCTGCTACCATGTTGGACGCCATTTTGTAGTAATAGGAACAGCAGGGCTGCGTCCCCAGCACCCTGGCCGCCTGGCTAGCTTATGCCCCGAAATAACAACACACAAATTGTATTCATTTAAACACTGCTTGGCCCTTTAGCTCTAGCCCTTACTGGCTAATTCTGATATCCTGATCAACCCATCTCTAATAATCTGTGTAGCCCCGGTCTTACTGGGAAAGATTCAGCATGTCTTACCTGGTGGCTTGCTTCATTGCATGCATCTGGCCAGGAGCGGGGAGCATGGCGTCTCTGAGCTCACTTCCTCTTCCTCCCAGGATTCTGTTCTGTTTACTCCTCCCACCTATGTTTTAACCTATCAGGGCTAAGCAGTTTCTTTATTTCTTAACCAATGAAATCAACAGATTGATATATGACACTCCCACATCAGTATTATATGATACTATACTAATGATAAAACAAAAACAAATAAATTATAATAGGACCAAACCAACAAACAAAATGAAAGGGTCCAAGAAAAGTATCAAGATATAAATGTAGACACAGAGACACACTTCTCATATTTAGACATTTCATAAAAACACAAAGCCTACATGAAAAAAACTAAATGAAACAAAAGAAAATAGAAAATATAATTTTTTAAAAATCTCCAACATGAGATTATATAATGAGGGACCTCCAAAATACCATTGAGTTCATGTTCTGTGGGCATCTATAGCTGGGAATGCAGCTTATCATTAAGAGTAAATGGTTTCCCAGTGAAACTCCCTTGGATAAAACTCATTTTTCATCAACAAGTACCTATCAAGGGGAGCTAGCTTCTGGACTGGAGATGGGAGCTCTAGTAGCCCATCTGACAGACTCTTGAAGGCTCTGTGCATAGTGCCTCAGTCTCTTTGAGTTCATCGATCCTGTTGTGTTTAGAGGGTCTTGTTTCCTTGGTATCTGCCATCCTCTCTGACTCTTACCTTTTCCACCTCACCTTCCACAGGGCTCCCTGAGGCCTGAGGAGCAGAATTTATTGCAGACATCCCATTTAGAGCTGGATGTTATGAGGTTTCTCACTCTCTGCCTGACGTCTGGGTGCAGATCTGCTGCAGAAGGAAGCTTCCCTGATGATGGCTGACCAAAGCACTGATCTATGAGCACAGCAGAGTGCTCCTAGTAGTCATTTAACAGCAGTATTTTTTCCTCAGGGTCCTTGACCTATCTAGTCTCAGGTTCTTGGTACCCAATAAGCATTTGGTTTGTGTTTCATGAGCCTTAAATTAAATCAGATATTGGTGGGTTATTTCCACAAGCTTTGTGCCACCATAGCAATAGGTTTCTTACAGGCATGACACCATTATAAATTGAAGGGTTTTTTGGTAGTTTAGTCTCTTCATTATCTTTTGGTATTGTCCAGAGTGCCTTCCATTACCAAAAACACTAACCAGTGGGTATGAAGGCTCTAGATAGACTCCAGACTCCACTTCAACTCGTCCAAGTTAAGAAAATTGCAATGATGTCATTTGCAGTAATGGCCTGGAGAGATGACTCAGTCATAAAGATCACTGCCTGCTCTTCCAAGGGTCCTGAGTTCCTTTTCCAGCAACCACATGGTGACTCACAACCACTTGTAATGAGATCTGCTGCCCTCTTGAGGAAGAGACCTGGTCAGTTGTCCTCCTCAACTTAGACCATGAAACCTAATGTAGACAAGTTTAACAGAACTCTTACATACAGGCTGCCCATGCATGTTCAGCATTGCCAGGGCATAAATTTTAAATTTAATTTTCATTTGCAGTAATAGGGTGTTTGTGAAGAGCAGCCTTTTTAGCAATCTGGATGGTTTCAGGGTTCTCATCCTGATTCCTTTGGTCCACAACTCAATTAGTGTAACATACTCATGGTACCGAAACTTTATTTGGTGATGAGAGATTTCCAGTTGCTATTCTGTTTACTTCATTATTTAGCAACTTCATTTAGATCACCATCACATACGTACATAATTTAGGAGGCCTCTACTGTATTAGACTTCCACATGGCCTTTCAAATGACCCTTAATTTGAACTGTGCTTTTCATATTCCCTACCTTGTCCCCCTCTTCTTCCATCCCTGTTTGAGCCTCCCATTCTAGTTACTCCTTCATCCATCTATGATTATATATCCTATTTCCCTTTCCTAGGAAGATCTGTCCTTCCACCTTAGTCCTTTACACTCTATTTAACTTCTGTGCTTCAACCTATTGTAGCTTGCTTACAATCGATTTCAGCAGTTAACATCCACATATAAATTAATAAATGCCACATTTATCTTTCTGGGTCTAGGTTACCTCACTCAGTATAATTTTTTCATAGTTCTATTCATTTAACTATAAATATTAGGATTTCATATTTTCAATAGCTGAGAAATATTTAAAAATTGAGTAAATGTACCTCATTATTTCCTTTCATCCATTGGCAGCTATCTATGTTGTTTTCAGTTTCTGGGTATAATAAATAGAGCAGTATTGAACATAGTCAAATGAGTGTCTCTGTAGTAAGATGAAGCATCTCTTGGGTACATGATCAGGAATGGTATTGTTGGAACTTGAAGAAGACCTATTCCAGCTTCCTGAGAAGCCACCATCCTGATTTCCACAGTAGCTGTATATGTATGCTTGCTCACCAGGAATGGTAGTGTGTTTTCCTTACTCCACTTTACCAGCATGACTTGCTCCGTAGTTTACTGATCTTGGCCATTCTAACTAGTGTAAGATGAAGTATCAGAGTAAGTCTGATTGCATTTCCCTGGTGACTAAGGATGTTCCAACATTTTAAGTGCTTCTCAGCCACTTGAGTTTTCTCTTTTGAGATTCCCCTGTTTATATCTGTTTAGCAGTTATAGAAATTTCCTAGTGCAATTTTTATGGTCATTTATATATGCTGTCACATCATGTGTAAATAAAGATTATTTGACTTCTTTTGTTCCAATATGTATCCCCTTATTGTCTTATTGATCTAGCTCTGAATAGGCATGGAGATAGTGAACAATCTTCTTATGTTCCTGATTTTAGTGGAATCATCTCCAGGTTCTGTCCATTTAAGTTGATGCTGGCCATAGACTTGCTATAAATTGCCTTTATTGTGTATTGGTATGTCACTTTTATCCCTAATCTGTCTGATATTTTGTCATGAAGGGATATTGGACTTTTTCAAAGGCTTTTCCAGCATCTAATGAGACGGTCTTGTGAGTTTTTGTTATTATGTTTATATGGTGGGTTACATTTATCAATTTATGTATGTAGAACCATCCCTGCAAATCTCAGATGAAGCTTTCGTGGTCATAGTAAATAATGTTTTGAAATGCATTATTAGATTTGGTTGGCAAGTATTTTATTGACAAAATTTGCATGCATTTTCATAAAGAAAAATAGCCTGAAATGATTTTTCTTTTTGGGGTCTTTATGTGGTTTGGATATCAGATTAACTGTGACTTCATAAATATCAATTGGACATTGTTCCTTCTGTTTCTATTTTATGGAATAATTTAAGGAGTATTGGGATTAACTTTGTGAAAGTCTGTTAGATTCCAGATTAAAACCATCGATTCTTGGTTGGTAAATTGTAATGAATACTTCTATTTTATTATAAGTTAGAGATCTGTTTAAATCATTTATCTTATCTTGATTTAGTCTTGATATCTGTATTAATTTATTCTGTGTTGAAAAAATTATCCCCTTTTTTAAGTTTTTGGAATTTGTTGGAATATAGGCTTTTAAAGTTTTCCATTATGATTCTCTGAATTTCCTCAGTGCCTACTGTTATGTTATCCCTTTCATGTTTAGTTTTGTTAACATGAATCTTCTTTCTCCACAATTTATCTAGTTTGTTAATCTTACTGATTTTCTCAAACAATAAATAAGTAAAAATAGAAATTAAAAAAACCTTTGTGTTTAATTGATTCTTGTATATTTTATTGTTGTTATTTCTATTTTTATTGACCTCAGTTCTAAGTTGGATTATTTCTTGTTGTCTACTCCTTTGGGTTGTGATTTATTCTTTTTGTTCTAGAAATTTCATGTGTGCTTTCAAATTACTAATATAAGAATTCTCTAGTTTCTTTATGTAGATCCATGCAATGGAATTGCCTCTTAGAATTACCATCCCCAGGTTTTATAAGTTTAGGTATGTTTGACTTTTTCTTTAATTTCAGAAAATTTTTAATTCATTTCTTAATTTGTCGTGTCCCATTGTTCATTCAGAAGTGAGGTATTAATTTTCCATGAATTTACAAGCTTTTTGTTGTTTCCATTGATATACAGCTTTAATCTGCTTTGGTCAGAAAGCATACAGCATGTTATTTTAATTTTCTTTAGCTTTTCAAGATTGCTTTGTATCTGAATATGTGGTCAATTTTGGAGAAAGTGCCATGAGGGGTTTAAAAGAAGGTACATTCTCTGGTTTTGGAAGAAATATCTATAAATGTCTCTGAGTTGTATTTGGTTTATACTATCAGTTAGGGCCAGCATTTCTCTTTCTAGTTTTTGGCCGATATAGTCTGGGTATCTCACCTGCCTACTGGTGGAAAGTGCAGTAGTGAAGTTTTCTGCTATCAATGTCTGATGGTCAATATGTAATTTAAGCTCCAGTAGGTTTTTTTGTATGCCCTTGGGTGTCCTTGTAATTAGTGTATAGATATTAAGAATCGCAGTGTCTTTTTGGAAGCTTTTTCCTTTGAAGAGTCTGTAGTGTCCTTCCCTAAAACTTTGGGTTAGTTATGGTTTAAAATCTATTTTATCAGATATTCAAAGGACTCTACTCTCTTTCTTATTAAGTCCATTTCCTTCGAATATTTTTTCCATCTTATTTTTCCCCAAAGTAATATCTATCTTTGGTGTTAAAGTGTTTTTCTTAGGTGCAGCAATAGAATAGATACTATTTTACATCAGTTCTGTTAGTCTCTGTCTTTTTATTGGGGAATTTAGACCACTGATGTATAGAGGTGCTGTGGGATAATGTTCTTGTGCCCTGTAAAGATTTGTCACTTGTATTGATTTAATAAAACACTGATTGGCCAGTAGCCAGGCAGGAGGTATAAGCAGGGTGACCACACTAGAAGAATTCTGGGAAAAGGAAATCCTCAATCTGCAGTCACCATCCAGACACAGAGGAAGTAACATGAGAATACAGCACAGAGAAAAGGTACCAAGCCATGTGGCTAAACATAGACTAGAACTATGGGTTAATTTAAGTTGTAAGAGCTGGTTAATAACAATACTGAGCTAATAGGCAAAACAGTTTATAATTAATATAAGTCTTTGTGTGTTTATTTGGGACTGAACAGCTGCAGGACCAGGCGGGGCAGAAACTTTTTTTCTGCAGAGACAACTAATAAACTGTGTTTATTGAGCAATGTTATTTTGTTCTTATGGTTTGTTTACCCTCTCTTTTGATTTGCTGCTATGGAATTATTTATTTGTTTTGTTACTGGGGGTCTGGTTATCCTCTTCTGACTGAAATTTTCCCTCTAATACTCCAACTCTCCTCCTCACTCGTGTCTTCGTCTTAGTCCCTAATTCCAGGAGGTACTGCCTGGGAACCCACTGGACAAGTTTGCCCAAGAACAAGTAGGCTACAGAAGCAGGTAGGACAACTTCCGTTTTTACTCACCCTCCCTTTCCTCCAAGTCAAGTCTTATATTCTCATGGCCAGATCTTTGGCAGAAAATTGGTTGTGGCCTCTCCCTCTGTGCACCCATTCCCAGGAAACTAAACAGATCCTAGTTAAGCATGCTGCCTTCTTTCCTTCTGTGGTCCCGTTGATCCTTTTCCTCTAAATCCAGCCGCATTCCTAAAAATCAGCCTCCAATACATAGAAATACTTGCACATAAAACCCAGAAATAACAGGATCTCAGAAGAATTCTTTATTACACAACACACATCCACCATACCCTCTTAAGAAGTGGAGGGGGCAACAGAATCCAAGAAACAAAACCCCCAACCAACAAAGACAAGACAGACATCAATAGGAGACAGGGGCAGAGGAGGAGAGAGAGCTACAGATGGCAGTTGGCTATAGTGCTTAGCTAAAACTGGGGAATTGGATTTTGATGAGAGAACAAGATAGGCAGTAATTCTATCTGTTTCCGGAGATTAATGTGTTTTTTTTCAGGATCCTGATTGGTTCTTGCTAGGGTGTGTTGTTATTAAAAGGGCAAACCTGGCCCTTGAATTTCTTTAGCTTCCTGACTCACCCCTGGTCATTGCCTCTCACAAGTGTTCCACCGCAGTACATTTGCCTTGCTAAGATACAGATATAATAACTACACCAGAGCCCAACAGATGCTGATGTCAATGGCCTCAAATCTACAGACCTCTGCATTAAATAAAATACTTTTCTTTGTGAAAAAAGAAAAGTTAGTATTTTTGTAGTGGAAGAAATGGGTAAATTTCTTCTCTCAAGGCTTTTATGAGAGCAGGAAGAAAACCTGTGATGCTAAATGCCCAATGCTGGCTTCATAATGATTTCCCCTTTGTGACTTTGTCTTGCTTTGCACTTTTCTAATTTCATACATTTACGATTTGGCAGCATAATGATGGAAACAAAACACAGGTTTATTTGGCCAGGATTTATAAGTAGTGGTTCTCACAGGTTTGGGCAGGGTCCATGTTACATTATTAACAGCCTGCTTCTTCATTAGTTGTTGGTATCAGTTCTCACATATTTTGGATTACCAATGTGCACACATTTTATAAATGGAAAACTAGCAAAATTGAAACAACCACTTTAAACTATGGTTGAGAAAATAATCACACATTATTTCTTTAATTAACACAAGGATGAATGTCATCTATGAACCTTTCTACTTGATAAAACTGGATCAAATAATTAGGTGATACTCCCTCAACTGACACATCAATTCACAGGGACACTGGACCTCAGCCTTCATTATTTATCACAGAGCAGTACTTAGATGACAGATTCTCATTGGAAAAAGACAGGTGGCTATTTAAGAGGCTGGCCTACAATATCACTGCACAAAATTCTCAATCTTTTGATATACTTATCCATCACTGCCAAGTTCTGCGATAAAGTGATTGCAGTAACAGAAACCTATGTCTGTGTTCCTGAAGCAGTGGGTGGCTTTGCCTGGTGCTGATGAATTACTGCCAAGCAATACATTGGTCATGCACAAAGCAACTCTATTTTGCTTCCTCTGATTTAGTTAAACTGCACTATGAATCAGTGGTCCTCAAAATTGGCCAAAAGGTCCATCAAGAACAGTGGAAATACAAATACAGGTTTAACTTAGCCTGAAATTTGCAAAATGAAGTAAAAAGGCTGTTTTTTTAAAAAAGAGGATCATATTAATAATTCTTTCTTCCTAAGAAAAAAATCTATGAAATCCATTTTTCTTCCATTTTTATATAATCACATAGAAATAAACTGTCCACCATTCCATAGTTAGTTTCTAATCTGAACACTATTCACTTATCATTGTAAACAATGAGCAGACATTTAACTTGCATTAGGCAATTTTCTACTCACTGGAGACAAGTCCGTGAATATAGCAGATATTGTTTCTGTTCCTGGGAGGCTTATATTTTCTTAGGAAAAATAGACAGTAAACATACCATTAGTAAAAAAAAAATATAATTCCCATTGTTATCTAATATCATGGGAAATGAAGCAAAGCAATTTAATGGCTAAGAATGGTGGAAGTTGACACTGAGTAATTGATATTTTTGTGGAGACCTTGCTAAACTAGAGGGAAAGCATAGGGAGCTGAAAGGGTAGAACAGAATCAGACTTGTGTCCAGATTCCTACAATGGAAGGAACATGTTTGGCTCAGAATATGCTGAGGAGGATGGAGGAGAGATCATTAGGAAGTATCTCTTGATAGTGAAGTGTAGCTCTACTGTCCCTCATGATCTATAGGAGAGATGTAAAAGTGAAGAAATACTTCCTATATCCAGGAGGATAACTATATGTTTTTCTTTGGGTTCACCTTCTTGTTTAGCTTCTCTAGGATCACAAATTATAGGCTCAATGTCCTTTATTTATGACTAGAAACCAATTATGAGTGAGTATATCCTATGTTCATCTTTTTGGGTCTGGGTTACCTCACTCAGGATAGTGTTTTCTATTTCCATCCATTTGCATGCAAAATTTAAGATGTCATTGTTTTTTACCGCTGAGTAGTACTCTAATATGTACATATTCCACACTTTCTTCATCCATTCTTCCATTGAAGGGCATCTAGGTTGTTTCCAGGTTCTGGCTATTACAAATAATGCTGCTATGAACATAGTTGAACAAATGCTTTTGTAATATGATAGGGCATCTCTTGGGTATAGATTGACGAGCAAAAATTGGGAACTTGGGAGTGGGGTGGGATGAGGGTAAGGGGAAATGGGGAGAGAAAAGTGAGAAGGGGAGGATGGGGGGAGCTTGGGAGAATGGGATGGTTAGGATAAAGGAAGTGTGGATATGGGAGCAGGGAAGTATATATCCTAATTAAAGGAGCCATCTTAGGGTTGGCAAGAGACTTGACTCTAGAGGAGCTCACAGGCATCCAGGGAGATGTCCCCAGTTAGTTCCTTGGGCAACTGAGGAGAGGGAACCTGAAATGACCCTATCCTATAGCCATACTGATGAATATCTTGCATATCACCATAGAACCTTCATCTGGCAATGGATGGAGATAGAGACAGAGACCCACATTGGAGCTCCCAAAGTCCAAATGAGGAGCAGAAGGAGGGAGAACATGAGCAAGGAAGTCAGGACCTCGAGGGGTGCACCCACCCACTGTGACAGTGGGGCTGATCTATTGGCAGCTCACCCAGGCCAGCTGGACTGGGACTGAAAGAGCATGGGATAAAACCAGACTCTCTGAACATGGCGGACAATGAGGGCTGCTGAGAAGCCAAGGACAATGGCACTGGGTTTGGATTCTACTGTATGTACTGGCTTTGTAGGAGCCTAGCCTGTTTGGATACTCACCTTCCTAGACCTGGATGGAAAGAGGAGGACCTTGTACTTCCCACAGGGCAGGGAACCTTGACTACTCTTTAGACTGGAGAGGGAGGGGGAAAGGAGTGGGGGGAGTGGGAGAGGAGTGGGGGGAGGGGGAGAGAGGTGGGAGAAGGAGGAGGGAAATGGGAGGTGGTGAGGAGGCGGAAATTTTTTCAATTAAAAAAAGAAAAGAAATACAATGATAGTATTCCTCAAATAATGAAATAATGATGAAAACAATCAAGGTGGCTTTTTTAAACAGCCTCAAAAGGAGAGGCATGCCAGTGTTGGAGCTGGGGAGAAAATCATGAAATTGGATCTCCAGGCAGTTCAAATTGGTTTTGACAGGAATAGGCAAGAAAGGAATTGATCACATTCTAATGTGAAGTGAATGTTTGAGAGATCTTAAAGGTGGTGCCAGTATGAAGTTGGCAAATGCATCACAAGTGATAGTGACTTATCTACAGCAGAGATACACGGACTGTGCTGTGCACAGAGTTACAGAGAAAAACTCAAAGGAAGAATTTACATCATTCAAATAGCTGGCATGTTGTTTTCAGTCTGACAAAGTATTCAAGTGAGAAGTTGGGAAATTAAAAAATAACAAAGGCAGGGTAATTTTTGCAAGATATTTAACATCTATATTTGAAAATGTCATATCTAATAATAGTAGGTCCCTTAGAGCCCATGGCCTTTCTAACCACAGGTTCTTAGGTCTGATAATGGTGTCAGATATGGGTCCCTTCTTGTATCCTGCATTGTAGGCCTTAAATTCAGTCAGAAAATGTTTTGCTACTTCCATAACTTTCCTGCCAATATTACATTTGGGAACATATCTTACCAAGTCAGTTTTGAACTTCTAGGCACAGTAAAGAACTTTCTTAACAGCTTCCAGTATCATAGGAATTAAAACCAATGATTGGCAAATAATCCAACAAGGAATTAGAAAGCTTCTACCTGTCAAATAACACCCTAATTTAAAGAAGCATCCTACAGACTGGACAGAAAATTTTCACCAGCTATACATGATAGAGCACTAAAACTATTATAAGATTTTATCTTACCACAGTCAGATTACAAGAAGGAAGACAGGAGAAAAAGAGAAAAGGAGACGGAAAAGGAGAAGAAGGAGCAGAAGGAGAAAAATAAGAAGTAAAAGATTCCGGTTGGGATGTGAAAAGGACTTAATGTTTGAATTTTTAAATGGTCAAAAATAAATCAAGGAACAAAGCAACAAATTAAGGAAACATAATAACATATATGGACAGTAGGATATTGGCTCTGCTGTTCATATGTGCTATTATCATATGGATTATCATATGCTGTTCATATGTGCTATTATCCATTCATCTAAGGGTTTCCAGAGAACCCAGATATAGACATCACTATATGTTCAGAGGTGTGTGTATGTGTGTGTGTGTGTGTGTGTGTGTGTGTGTGTGTGAGAGAGAGACAGAGAGAGAGAGAGAGAGAGAGAGAGAGAGAGAGAGGACCTGTGCATTATTATACTTTATGTTAAACTTTCTAATTTCACTACAAAATTCTTCTTGTCTAAAAGCAAAGTTTATCTTATTGAAAATAAAGTCTCCCGAACAAAAGAGTCCAGGACCAGATGGTTTCAGCTCAGAATTCTAAAAGATATTAAAAGAAGAACTAATATCAATACTCCTCAAATTATTCCACACAATAGAAACAGAAGGAACACTGCCAAACTCTTTTTATGAGCCTGCAATTACCCTGATATCCAAACCACAGAATGGCATTACTAAGAAAGAGAGTTACAGACAAATATCACTCATGAACATTGATGCAACAATACTCAATAAAATACTGGCAAATCGAATCCAAGAACACATCAGAATCATCATCCACCCTAATAAAGTTGGCTTTATCCCAGAGAAGCAATGATGGTTCAGCTTATGAAAAGCTGTCAACATAATCCACCATATAAGCAAACTGAAAAATAAAAACCACATGATCATCTCATTAGATGCCAAAGAAAGCTTTTGACAAAATACAATATCCCTTCATGATAAAGGTCTTAGAGAGAGCAGGGCTGCAAGGAACATACCTAAACATAATAAAGGCAATATACAGCAAGCCAACATCAAACTAAATGGAGAGAAACTTCCAGCGATCCCACTGAAATTAGGAACAAGACAAGGTAATTCACTTTATCCATATCTATTCAATATAGTTCTTGAGGTCTTAGCTAGAGCAATAAAAACCAAAAGGAGATCAAGGGGATAAAAATCAGAAAAGAAGTCAAATTCTCAGTATTTGCTAATGATATGATAGTTTACATAAGCAACCCCCAAAATTCAACCAAGGAATTTCTACAACTCATAAACACTTTCAGTAATATAACAAGATACAAGATTAACTCAAAAAGTCAGCAGCCCTCCTGATCACAGATGATAAAAAGGGCTGGGAAAGAAATCAATAACATCCTTCACAATACCCACAAACAGCATAAAATATCTTGGAGTAACTCTGACCAAACAAATCAAAGACTTGTATGACAAGAACTTTAAATCTTTGAAGAAAGAAATTGAAGAAGACACCAGAAAGTGGAAAGATCTCCCATGCTCTTAGGGAAGTAGAATTAACTTAGTAAAAACCAAAAGCAATCTACAGGTTCAATGCAATGCCCATTAAAACCCCGTAAAATTCTTTACAGACCTTGAAAGAAGGGTACTCAACTTCATATGGAAAAGCAAAAAACCCAGGATAGTCAAAACAATCCTGTACAATAAAAGAACTTCTGGAGGCATCACAATCCCTGACTTCAATTTCTATTTCAGAGAGCTACAGTACTGAAAACAGCCTGGTTGAATAGAAGTCCTCCACCCAAGTTGGGGGCTGAACTTCTGATCATCTGAATGGCCTCTGGTCTAGCAGGGATTTGCTGCCTGAGTTGGGGCCTGGAGTTCTGGTTGTATTTGTGGCCACTGATCTAGCCAGGGATTCTCTGGTCTTACATTGGTTTCATGGAGCTTTCCTGGCCTCTGATGGAGTAGGATATTTTTTGCTGGAGGTATTAGACAGGATATGGTGGTGAAGAGATAAAGTGCAGTTAGAGTTATACTGGGTGAGTATGGATGGGATGAGAGTGGTCTTACCCGGAGTTTAAGATGCTAGCCTGGCCTCTGGTTACTTAGGAGTCTTCTTCCAGATTTGGTATAAGATTTAAATTCAGTAACAAAGATTTTCCACTTAAAGAAAATTATTGAGTAACAAGTATGTGGTCCAAGTAAAGCAGACAGCACCAACAAATATACGAGAATACAAAAATTATGACAAAAAGCATTCATATAAAGTTATTATTTATGGTAAGGAAGCAAAGATTTAACAAGTATGGTGACCCACTTTCCCACTGCAGATGGAATGTGGCCTCCCTTTGTTGTAGTGAAGATGGAAGATATCCAGAGTCAGATGTTTCACTATTCTGTTCACACACACACGTTCAGAGATTATTAGGAATACTGACTTTGGGCTATAAACAATATTTCACACATAGAAAAAGTCTCAGATATGGATCTACAAGTAATATATATATATGATATATTTTCTGATAACTACAACTACAAATAATATATCAGAAATTATTTATTTGAAAGACTTGGAAAATATGTTTTAAATAAAAATTATCTAAATATAGTGATGAAATAAATTATAAAAGAAGACCAAAGTGACTAAGATGTGCTCTGTTGAGATATTAGTAGACTATGCGACATGTAAAATTAAGTTATATGTCTAAGTATATTTGATAGTAGTGATAGAGATAGTGCATGGAAGTATGATTAATTCAAAAAACAAACTATGCCATGTTTTAAGTTGTCTTAGTTTGAAAAATAATTTAACTTACGTAGTAAAAATTTGTTTCCCTTCTCACTTATTTCCTCTTTCATTAAAGCTACTTAATCTCCAAGGCAAAAGAAATCAAAGATTATTTCAAAATAATGTGTTGCATAGAGTGTGAAATGTTTACATTTCTGCATCATCTCTAATTTTTCATGCCTCATTCTTTTTATAAATAAAATGGTCCCTCTTAAAGCAAATAAAGCAAATGATATGTCATGATGTATGAGTAATAACTTCCTTGTTAATTTTAAATTCATTGAATTATTACCTATTATATGAGCATAAATGTTTACTTAAGAAGTACACATGGGAGGCAAAAGAGGCAGAAAATACCAACAAATATACAAGAATGCAAAAATGCTATTAAATATAAACCATATAATATACACAGATATTAATCTTGTTTTGAAAAATTATTGTCTATGCGAGCTTAGAAAAATCTCATCAAATCTTTCCAAGCAATCCAAGCTAACAGACAAATTCCAGGATAATAAGCTTATCCTGAAGTAGCTTCTTTTACCTTGATTCTGTTATATTTATATGGACTTCTTGACCTCATCTCCTAAGAAATAGGATGCTTAAATCATAGGTTGCCTAGGAAATCGAATCACATATTTTCATTTCAAGGTTTTCTTTATTGTTTGATAGCTTTCTAAATATATGTCATGAACATTAGTTCTTTTTAGTATTCCTATCCCCATTTCTCTCTCCCTTTCTCTCACTCCCTTTCTGCTGGAATCTGTCTAAGATGTTAGTCTCTCAAAAAAGCAAACGATTATCACTTATGACTCTATGATATTAAAGATATATCTGTTGACATCATGACATCATAGTATTTCCTCTAGAATATAATTCTTTATTATTGTCACAGACATATCTACCAACTATAGAATACATCTGTAGCATAAGACTAATGCTGTGTTTCTGAGATGATGTCAAGGTGTGCATGTATGAGTGATTTGGTGGAAGATCTATTTTTCTAGACCAAACCAGAAAACAAAGATCACCAACTCATGAAGTGTAGTATCAATTCTATAATTTGCCTATGTTAACCAATGTGTTAACTTTTATAAAGACTCTTTCTCTCTCCTCTCAGGAGCCACCATTTTTTGGCTTGCCATAACTTGGGAGCCACCTTTTTGGGGGTGGCTATCCTACCTATGGGAGACTCATACATTCCAGCATACGGCTATGAGGATTAAAAATATTAGGTAGAAAGAACAGAGATAAGAAAGAATCACAGAGATATAGGATATTATTAGAAGGGCCCATCAGTTCCTCCTGCACCCTAAGTTCTGGGTTCTGAGTCCACCACCCATGTTTAATTTTCCATGCACTTTTATACCCCAATACAAAATGAAGGACAAGACAAAAGACTGCTCTAACATGACACAAAGGACAACTACAGCAGTTATTTGCTCTAATACTTTGAGACATCAAGTCATTAATTCTTAAGAAAAGCATTCTGTTGTTTAGGCAGTGAGCACACCCTAGACCAAGTATCCTGAAGGAAGTCACTCCCTAGATCAAACCTATTTCATAAGAAGGAGCAGAAGTATATCTAAATTCTCTGAGCTTTGGTCAGGGTAGAGTGGATCTATCTCTATGTGTAGAAGGAGCAGCGGGCTGCATTCCTGCCACTAGCTCCCGGCTGCCTGGCTAACTTATGCCCGAAATAACAACATGAAAACTATTCTTTTAAACACTGCTTGGCCCATTAGCTCTAGTCTCTTACTGGTTAACTTTCATATCTTGCTTTAACCCATATCTAATAATCTGTGTAGCACCAGGAAGTCATGTTTTACCAGGAAGATTCTAGTGTACGTCCATCTTGAGCTGGAGCTTCATCGTGTCTGACCCAGAGAGGAGAGGCATGGCTATTGCCTTACTTCCTCCCAGCATTCTGTTCTGTTTACTCCACCAACCTAAGGGTTGGCTTATCAAATGGGCCAAGGCAGTTTCTTTATTAACCAATGAAAGTAACTCCTCCATCATCTATGGGCAATCTTAAATGTCCAAAATACCAAATAACCACATCCTAGGTTATTTGTCAGTGTGTGTAGCCACAATTGTTATCAACAACTTTGAATGAGCTAAACTCTCTGACCTTCAAACAAGGTAGAATAGGCTCACATTTTTGAACCTCCACAGTCTTCCCAGGGTTTTACTCAGTAGTAAGAGCTAGTGTGGCACTCATGTGTTCTGAGATTCTTCCTACACTGATTTATTGAGTAGCTATTCTACAGGTGTGTGCACCAGACCCAGGTTATTATATCATTTAGTACTAATTATACTTCTTTTATACAGCTTTTAAGGTGTTAAGGCTCAAAATAAAATATTGTCAAGTCTCAAGTCCGTGTTAAGCTGCTAAAATCTTTGTCAAATCTTCTGTCTGATAAAAATCACTCCTGACATTTTTAAAATTTCATAATGCGTTATCCATCTAAGATTTTAATATAAAAACTAAGCCACCTGCTATATACACATATATGTGTATATATAATAATCTAGATATGATTGTATATATAACTGCATAAATATTGTATCTACTTAATATATATGAGTGCAGCTAATAATGTCTATAAACTTGTGAAAACAGTTTTGGGTAGGGAATGTGGTGGTTTGAATAGGTGTGGCTTTCATAACCTCATGTGTTTGAATGCTTGACCCACAGAGAGTGGCACTATTAGGAGGTATGACATTGAAAGAGTAGTTGTGGATTTGTTGAAGAAAGTGTGTCACTGTAGAGACAGGCTTTGAGGCTAAAGCTACACCCAGTGGTTATTTGTGGATGAAGATGTAGATTACTCAGCTTCTTTTCCAACACCATGTCTGCTTGCATGCTGTCTCACTTCTCACCATGATGATAATGGACTAAACTTCTGAAACTGTAAGTCATCCCCAATTAAATGTTTTTCTAACAAGAATTGCTGTGATCATGGTTATGCTGACTCTTTTTTTTTTAATTTTTTTTTTAGTTATTGAAAAAACTTTCTGCCTCCTCCCCGTTTCTCATTTCCTTCCCCTTCCTCCCACACAAACTCCCCCTCCCCCCACTCCTCTCCCCCTCTTTCTCTCCCCCCCCACTCCATTCCCCCTCCCTCTAGAGAATGAAGAGCAGTTCAGATTCCCTGCCCTGCGGGAAGTCCAAGGTCCTCCCACTTCTATCCAGGTCCAGGAAGGTAAGATCCAAACAGGCTAGACGCCCACAAAGCCAGTTCATGTATTAGGATCTAAACCTAGTGCCATGATCCTAGAGAAGCTAAATAAGAAGGTGAACCCAAAGGAAAACATATAGTCATTCGCCTGGATATGGAAAGTAGACAAGGTTGCCGGGGAAAACCTGGGAACTTGGGGGTGAGGTGGCGTGGGGCCAAGGGGAAATGGGGTGAGAAACGTGAGAAGGGAAGGATGGAGAGAGCTTGGGGGAATGGGATGGTTGGGATAAAGGAAGGGTGGATACAGGAGCAGAGAAATATATATCCTAATTAAGGGAGCCATCTTAGGGTTGGCAAGAGACTTGACTCTAGCGTGGCTAGCAGGCATCTAGGGAGATGTCCCCAGCTAGTACCTTGGGCAACTGAGGAGAGGGAACCTGAAATGTATCCTATAGCCATACTGATGAATATCTTACATATCACCTTAGAACCTTCATATGGTGATGGATCAAGATAGAGACAGAGACCCAAATTGGAGCACCGGACTGAGCTCTTAAGATCCAAATGAGGAGCAGAAGGAGGGAGAACATGAGCAAGGAAGTCAGGACCACGAGGGGTGCACCCACCCACTGTGACAGTGGAACTGATCTATTGGGAGCTCACCAAGGCCAGCGGGACTGGGACTGAATAAGCATGGGATGAAACCGGACTTTCTGATCATGCTGACTCTTTACAGCCATTAAACCCTAACTAAAACAAAAGTTGGTACTTGCAGTTAGATATTGCTGTGATAGGCATGACCATGCTATTGTCTAGAGGAATGTGGACTTTAGGACAATGGATTAGAAAAGCAGTTGAGCCCTTTAAGTGGAGTTTCTTTAGACATGCTATGAGAACATGGAAGACAGTGGTATTGTGGGTGGTATTAAATGTGGGAACTCAACTCAAATGGTTTCAGAGGAGAAGAAAATTTATATGTAGTATAGAGATTATTCTTGTGATATTTTGGTGATTAATGTGATAGATTTTGCCCTTGCTAAAAACATATGCCCAAGGATAAAGTCAAGAGTTTTCGATTAATTGAATTAGGAGAAGGCATCTCAAAACAACCTAGTATTTACTCTGTTGTGTGGTCATTAGTGGTCACTCTTATGCAGATCTATAATGAAAGAGAGCAAATTCAGCAAGGAGAAATATAAAATTTAGAATTTGAGAGAAAATGCTATTCCAGGAAGTGGGATGGAGCAAAGTCTAGTGTTCAAGGAGACAAACAGTTGAAAGAAAGCCTGATATTAAATGGAATAAAAATAATGGTTGCATCAAGGAAGCACTCCACCCACCTAAGATTCTAACTTAAAAAATAATTAAAGAGCAGCTTATATCCAGGCATGATTATACACCTTTAATACCAACACTCAAGGGACAGGGGTTAGCAGATCTCCAAGTTCAAGGATAGTCTGATCTTCAGGGCAAGTTACAGGACAGCTAAACATAGGCAGTGAGGAAACCATTGAAAAGAGAGATTTGGTGAAGATGTAGTTGACCAATTGGGCTAGTTCCAACAAGCAGAAAAATTTGTCAGCTTCTGCCATATAGTTCTGGATTTAGAGTCACGAATAGAAGAAAGGGCTGATAAAATATCCCTCTGTGACTAAGGAAAGATACCGAGGCCAGGTGTATGCCAGGGGTTTCCATTCATGGATCCCAGTGAGGCTGTTGTATAAAGCTATAAAGATGAAGCCTGGATTGCCTTGGAGACCCAAAGAAATTGTAGAAGCTGCCATTAGATTCATTAAAGGAGAACTGCTAACAAGGATTAGAACCAGGCAAAAATATGGATGTATGCTGTAGTCAACAAAGTTGAATGTAGTTGGAGATCTGAAAAGCACTTTGATATTAGACTTGAAGATTTGGAGTTTGGAATTTGCCCAGCTTGTTTTCAGTCTTCCTTTTGTCCAATATTTGCCCACTATCTTCTCTTTCTCACATTTTGGAATAGTAATATTTATTTTGTGCCATTGTATATTGTAAATAAGTAATCTAGCTTTTATTTTGATTTTACAGGGGATTACACTTAAGGAATTACATGAATCTCAGACGTGACTTTGGACTTTTAAAGACTTTTGTGACTATGGCAGACTGTGAGGATTTTGAAGTTGAACAAAATGCATTTTTATCAGTTTCCTTAGCCTTGGAGAGAGATTCAACAACCCATTTCTTGTATTCTTGACTATAAAGATAGAACTATGAGTCAAAAGCTGTCAAGATCAGCTTCCTACTGGAACTGGAAGATAGCCCCTTGTTCAACTACAAATGTACCAGTTTTCTGTTTCTGATGGTTTACTTCACTCCCTAAGACTGACTGTCGTGGAACTCACTCTGTAGACCGCAGTGGCCTCACAATCAGAGATTCATCTTCACCTCCCAAATGCTAGGATTAAAGTTAGGGGTGGCCACCTCAGCACTAAGGTTTTGTTGGATTCCTTTTCTCAAGTAGGAAGCTTAGCTGGTTGAGCTCTTTCCCTGAGTTCACTACACCATTTATTCCACTTACCAACATTTTTTTAAATCTGTTTATTTCCTGGAAGATAAGACTATTATGCTTCCTGATTCCCAATTCTTTTCAAACTGTACATTTTGTATTTTTCCTTGCTTAATTTTCTCTGTTTTATCACAGCTCTGCGAAAGACTAGACACTGATAACCAAACAGCACAATCAATACTAGGTTGTTTTGAAATCTCCTCTGCCAGTACCATTAATCCAAAACTCTTCACACTCATTAGACTTAGGCATATTTTTCAGATAAGGGCAAAAATCAGCCATATTCTTCACCAAAATATCACTGGAATGACTTCTAAGCCACTTACTAATATTAATTCTCCAAAACCTTGAGTTTGACTCCTATAAAGTACATTACTATGGGCATCATTGTCTTCCATGCTTCTTCTAGGACTGCCCATTAAAACTGCTTAAAGTGTCAAGTTCCTTTTCTATTCCAAAGTCACAAAGTGTTCCATATTCTTTCAAACAAAAGCATGGTAAGACCTATCACAGCAATAACCCAGTTTGTGGTACCAACTTCTGTATTATTCAGTGTCCTGTTGCTGTGAAGAGATGCTAAGACCATGGCAACTTCTTATACAAGTCCATTAGTGTGATGAGCAGCATGTACAACATTCAAGTAGACATGGTGCTGGGAGGTGGATGATATTTCTACATCTGGATATGGACCTGGTTTGAGCATTTGAAATTTCAAAGCCCACCCCCAGTGAAACATATCCTCCAACAAGGCCACACCTACTCCTGTAGGTAGATGCTGCTTGTTCATTCCCCAGCTGCCCAAACTCAAAATAATCAAATAGAAACTGTATTGATTACAGTACTGTTTGGCCAAAAGGTTAAGTGCATTTCTGGCTATCTCTTAAATCTTAAATTAAACCATTTTATTTTTATTTTACCACTATGCTTGTGGTTTACCAGTACCAGCGTGTGGATGTCTTTCTCGTTTGGCAGCTACATTGCTTCTCCTTGATTCCACCTACTCTCTCTCTACATATCTGTTCAGACTTCCTGCATGGATTTATTTTGTTAAGCCATTGGCTGAAAGCAGCATCTTTATTAATTAACCAATGGCAACAAAAGATATTCACAGCATACTGAGGGGAATCCTACATTACACTCCCACAAGGCCTCACCTTCTAATCACTCTCAAGCAGTGACAGTCACTGATGATTAAGCATTCAAATCTGAGCCTATGGGTGTCCTTTCTATTCAAACCACCACAAATGAGTTCATTCATAAATACAGCTTTACTCAATTTGTCAAAATTCTTCAAATTCTACATAAAATTTTATGACAGATAATTTTTCAAGACTTCTGCCATGGTTTTTATACTTTCTGATGAAAAAGACTTACATCAAATGAATTTAATTCATTATTATACTATTCTCTGTGATGGCTAAAGAAATTCCATTTATTATAGAAGCTGTAAAAATAAGGTTGCTAGTTATTTCCCGGCCACTTAGACCCAAAATAATCACACAGAAACTGTACTAATTAAATCACTGCTTGGCCCATTAGCTCTAACTTCTTATTGGCTAACTCTTACATCTTAATTTAACTCATTTCCAGTAACTTGTGTATTGCCATATGGCTGTGATTTACTAGTAAGATTCCAACTGGCATCTGTCTCTAGTGCTGCTACATGTCTTCTCTTAGAATCTGTCCTTCTTTCTCCCAGCATTCAGTTCAGTTTTCTCTGCTTAAGTTTTACCCTGCCAAATGTCCAAAGCAGTTCCTTTATTCACTAATGATAATCACAGCATAAGGAGATAAATTTCACATCACCTCCCCTTTTCTCTTTTGATGGAGGAAGGTCATTGGTTAATTAAATAAAGAAGCTGCTTGCCCTGATAGGTTAAAACAGGAGGGAGGAGTAAACAGAGCAGAAT
>NW_004949159.1:1555758-1564201 GCF_000317375.1 Microtus ochrogaster
TTAAAAGAATACAGTGTCCGTGTAATTATTTCGGGTAAAGCTAGCCGGAGGCGGCCGGGGTGCGGCCGGGGTAATGGGGACGCAGCCCCGCCGCTCCTATTACTACACTCTTTAAATGAAAAGAAAAGCTTTAATTTTAACATAGTAAAATTACATATAACAAAACAGGTATCAAGCAAGAATTACAGTTACAATATTTATATCTACTTTATCTTTTATCATAACTAAAGGAAAATGTAATTATCACTTCTTCAACTCCATCAAAGACTACAGAAGAATATAATATTACCTAAGTAAACAGGAAGTACATTATAGCAAATACCAAAACACTAGAATTGACAGAGACATCTCACTGCCTGGACAGTCACCCAAAGTTCTGTACCATTGGGGCATCCATCTTCAGCCTACAGGCCCATTGCATAGGGTAGACTTTTCCATGAAACAGGACATTTCAAAGACAGTTCCGCCTATACTGGCTGTTTGTCAGTCAATTTCTTCTATGTCCTACAGAATGTCTGAAAGACTCTTTCATGAAGCGGGAGCCCAGAAGGATGGTCTTACCTTTAGGTAAGTTCAGCAGTCATTTCTCTGTGGGTCATGCATGTCCAGCTCATCAAGCAGTTAAGGCAAGAGCAATTTCTTACCCAAATGGCTACCCAACTCCATAAGAAGCCTCTTTGATACCCATCTTTCTCTTGAAGTAATTGGTGCTGCAAGAGCAGGTGTGTCTCATTGTCATGAAAAGTCCTAAGTTATTAAAACATATTAAATGCCATATTCTGAAGGTCTTTGAAAGATCTGGAGAATGATCTATCTTAGGTTGAAGTAATGAGCAAGGGGGCATGGCCAGTTCTCCTGCTTTCACATCCTCAGGGTCAGTTCTCTCACGCCAGCACCTTCTGAGTCAGATCTACTGTGTTGTCCGGGCAAAGTGTAGGGGCCACCCTTGTGAATTCTGCAGCTGATGAAGGACAAGGTCAGCTCTTCTGTTCTTATGACCTCAGGGTTAATTCTTTTACTTAGCCTTAGACATTGATAAGCAGGAAGGGCTGGAGTGCATTACTCTATCCAGACTACTGCATGACCAATGAGTAGTGGGCACAGCTCTCAAATGCTCACAACTTCAAGACTGGCTCATGCATACCTCCACCATGGTTGTGTCTACTGCGTGGTGAAGTACAGGCTCATCTCTCCCAAGAGTCACAGCTGGTGGGGGGATAGGAGCAGATCTCCTGTTCTTATGACCTCAAGACCAACTCTCCCCCCTGTCTCAAGCATTAGTGAATGGTGGGAGAGACCATCTCTCATCCACCAATGCTACCATATGCCATTTAAGTAATAGAGATAGCTCTCTCATTCTCAAAATGTCAGGGTTGGTTTACTTACTCCTTAGTTAATAGGATCAACTCTATTGCATTTGCCAAGGAAAGAGGCAGTGCCTGCAGTCCTGAGTGTTGCAGGTGGTAGGAGACAAGAACAGGTCTTCTGTTTTTGTGACTTCGGGGTCAGCTCTCCCATCTGCCTCAGGTGTTGATGAGTAAGGGGTGGGGGTGAGAGCATCACTCTCCCGTCCATTTTGTCACAAGACAGATGAGTAATAAAAACAGCTCTCTCATGCTTAGAACTTTGGGACTGGCTCACCCCTACCTCTGCCCAAAGGTTTGGTTGTATTATGTTGCTCAGGTGCTGTCTAGAGTCTAATTTCTCAAGTGAATGCTCCCTTACCCACCAGAGATGGCAAGTCAAGGGAGGAGGGCATCTTTCTCTCATCCTCATTATCACATGGCAGATGAGGAGGATGCAGTCAGTTATCCCACTCTCACACACTCATGGCTCCCTCACCTATTCTTCTGCCCATGGGCTTCTCCCTGTTAGGCTACCCAGGCAAGAAGCAGGGCTTGCTTTCCTGAATGCTGCACATGCTAAAGGTGAAAGTCAGCTCCCTCCTCAGTCATAGGCAGTAAAGAGTGAGGGGAAAGGTTTTTCTCTTTGGTTTTTTGAGACTGGATTTCTCTGTGTACCCCTGGTTAAGCTGGAACTTGCTCTGTAGACAAGGCTGGTCTTGAACTTAGAGATCCAGCTGCCTCTGCCTCCCATGGGCTAAGATTGAAGGCATGTATCACCACTGCACTACTATGGGCTAAATTTATGATTTAAAGTTTTCTTTTGATACTGGAAGAGTTTCAATTAAAATTATAATTTTAAGGCCAAAACTCAACATGGCAAAAACTGTAAAATTCTAATTCTATAAAAGGGACTATTTTTTAAAGTGTTAAAGAATATTAAATACACAAATTGATATTCACTCACTTTATAAATTCAAATTCTAGAATGTCCTCAAAACTATACTTGCAATTATGTTAAATACAAGTGGATTTCAGTTCTAGAGACAATCTTTATTTAGCCTTCATTGTGTTTTTAAAGTTAAGCTTAAGGCAAATAAATAAAACCAAATAATTTTTCTTTAAAATTGGGTATAGTTAATAAGATAAATGGTGATCCTCAAACTCCTTTGCTAAATATGATTCTTAAAATGTTTAATATGAAAGTTTCCTAATAGAGCCAAAACTGTCAGCTTCTCTATGTTCTCTTCTAAAAAAGACTATAGGGCACAAATGTCTTCCCTGGCATTACGGTAGTGCTAACCACTAGGCAAAAAATTGCCCCCTGCCTCATCTGCAACCAGGGCTCTGCCCAAACTATGTACAATATGTACAAGAAGGACATTGGATAATTGACTGTCTCTTTTTGTCTCCAGTTAAGCCATTCCTTTGAATTTCTCATTCAAAAAAAAAAAAAAAGCCTTTCAGATCTTCTGGGTCTGTCTCCTAAAGGCTAATGCTGTCCCCTGTGACAATACGAGACTTAATATTTGCGTATATGATTGCTAAGGACTGACAACCTGGGCCTCCAAGATCAACATGAAAAAGTCATGAGTAATTGTCTAGGCAAACCTCTGTCATTTTAATTGATACAGAGGCCAATTAGATTATACTTCTTGCTCAAATTTGTCTTTCTAAGATCTCTGGAAATGTTGATGGCTACTATAGATCTATTAGTTTAACAAAGGCAAGCTCACAATTTCTCCCCACCACAGCTAGTGCTGCCTGGCTAGCCCATTTCATATGTAAAAATAAGACCATGCATTTTCTGAAACTACTAGGTACCCTCCAGTCCATATAGTTTACCTTGATGACAGACTTCACACTATAAAAAAAAATAGAGTTTCTAATTGTTATCAAAGTCTAAATAATTATTTAGGATGCAAGTTATAAAATTCTAAAAATACAATAAATTATGCATGGCTGTTGCGACCGCCTCGGCCAGCAAGGAAGACACAATACCGTCTCCTCTTTCAGCAGTTTATTCGGGAACCTTGAACAATCTTCGAATCCCGGGGAAAGCCAACCCACAGCTAAAGTAGCCCCTGGTCAGCCAGCCCCAGCAAGCCACGTGAAAATGCGGATAGGTCTAGGTACACGAAAGCAAGCCACATTCTCAGTTTAGGCCATATATGGAATGGTGTGTAACTTAGACCACCTTAATCAGCCTTAGCCGTATATGGGAATAGTATGTGACCTTCGAGAGTTACATATCAGATAGCATACACAACAGATATTTAAATTACAGTTCATAAAAAATAGAGTTATAATGTAACAGTGAAATAATTTTATGGTTGGGATAACCACAACTGAATAACTAAACTATTTTAAAGATTCACAGTATTAAGAATGTTCAGAATCACTGATCTACATGATAAAGGTGGACCCACTTTGCTAAACTTTGACACAGAAAATTAGTTCCTTTGAAAAAACTAGTGATATCATTGGAATGAACTGAAGAAACCAGGACATATTTTCCATTCCAAGCTTTCTAATGCAAGTTTCCTAATACAAGTTAAGTCTCTCTTGTTGAAACAGGTAACATGTGCTCAGATTTCGAGATTTAGAAAATGGTAGTTTGGGGCTCGGTATTTCTGACTACTTCAGCAAATAAATTCTCCCTTTTCATTACAGATATTTTGCCACTTTGTTCCTGGGTTAACTAAAGTAAGATATAGTGAAGAAATTTTACCTTGTGTTTTAGTGTTTACCTTAGTTTTCCAGCAGGATCTACACTATACCTACATGAAAATCCTGAATTTCTTTTATTGTCATTTCAAAATCCCTTTTCTCATCTGTAGAAGAGAGTGGACAGTATGTGCATTTATGAAGAGGAGATTGTTTGCATGTGTGCTAACATGAATGTAGGAAGGTCCAAGTTCATATCATATGACTTCATAGATTGCTAGCCACTTTATTTACTGAGTCTGGATCTCTTATTGAACCAAGAATTCACCAGTTTAGCTAGCAAGTTTGCTCCAGGGATGCCTCAAATACTGGCATCACAGGTGTGCAGCCATAACTATCAGTCTTTTATATGGGTCCTCAGATATATGTGTCTAGTATTCTAGACACTGACCCATCTCTTAAGATATCTGCCTCATTTTTTTCTAAGTTTTCATATGTTTCTCACTATTTTTCTTCTGACTAGACTCTTTATAAATTGTCACAAAGGTTATCAGTAGAAGTTGAATAATCAAGAGAAATACACTCTAGTGTTTGCAGATGCAATGCAAAAGAGCTGTTGTGTACTCGGCAATCACCACCAAGCTTTGCATATAAGGCACAATGTGTCATTGACTGTGATGGACACCTGCAGTTTACCTAATAATTTGTAGGATTAAGAACTAGCAATGAACTTGTTGTTTTATTTACAGGTTTACACTTATACCCTGGAATCTTATAGTTTTAAGAGGCTATTGCTAAGTGCTGCCATTTAAACAAGTCACGATGATAGGTAAGTGCTTATTAGTACCAGGAAGGGAGGACAATGTGACCTCTATGCAATGACAGCAAAGAAATGAGTAAGGAATATAGTGTTGTAGTCTTAAACTTTCATGGACTTATGACCGACCTTGTACAAACCAATTGCCTTGTCTGGACTTTGGGGCCTCATTAGTAAAATGAAGGATTTAGACAGATGATCCTTAAAATCCTTCAAACTCCAGGTTCCTACAGTTGGCCTCTCTTCGAAGTAAGATGCTGCCTGCGTTTTCACAAGCTAATATTAGATCTGTATTCAAAGATCATTTATGCAATGTCTGACAAGAAGATTTGTTTTACTCTATACAAAAGGAGCAATTATCAGTAATGCTTGTTTAAAAATAGATAATGTCATATTTACATTCTTGATGTAAACTGTAGTTCTCACTATGGGATGGAAGTGAAATATAAGAAGTGTTTTAAGTTAAATATTACCAACAAACAATGTCAACTTTAAACTTGGGTTTAAAAACAATGAATATGGATCAATCAATCAAATAATTGCTTAAAGGGTGGTTAGAGAATTGTGGATGAGTGTAACAGATTAAATACTCAAAAATATATGTTAATATCTGTATACTTTATAGAACTTCTTTATACTTTCTGACTGCATTCCATGCTTTAAGTATTTTTATTTATACCTTGACTATTTCATATATATGTATGAATATTTATATACAAATTTATTTGTATATATTTATATATTATTCCCACTATACTCTTCCTACTACTATCATCATGTATGTATCTCCAGCTGTTTTTAATTATGGCTGCCTACATAAGCACAGATGTGGGGTATTTACTTGAACAAGGCAGCATACCAGTGGCTACACCACTAATAAATATCGCCTCCCACCTCTACTAATCTTTAATTGCCTAGGTATGGGACTTTATGATGGACTATTGATGGACAGCTCAGTCTTTGCTCGGCTTTTGAGGAGAAAAAGCTCATGTGAGGTCAAGGGTAAGCAGCCATGTCAATGTCATGTCCGCTTTACCGTACTTCCCAGCACTCATTCCCATCTTCCAATATGTTCATTCTGCCTCTCCACTCTCCCACCGTGTTCCTGAGCTCTGTTACTTTTAGTGGTGAGCAGTTGATTGTCACCTATCCTCAAAACTTGGCCCAGCTATGTCTCCACATCCACTGAACAGCACCACTGTTTCTGACCCCAGACTTTCTAAAAAGACAAAGATAATTAGATACATTGATTTTTTAATTTTATTTATGCGTTTATCATATAAGAAACTCTTTGGGGGAAATTCTAAAGCAATTTAAAAAATATATATTTATTCTTGGCTCATAGAGCTTACCCTCTGAGAAAACTTGAAATACCAAGGATACATATATTACTAAATAAACAGATACATATATTACTAAAAATTATCTTAAGTATGGGGAAACTTGACTTTCTGGATCACTTTAGTTTGTTTGTTTGGTTGATTGGCTGATTTTTTATGGCATCAAAATATTAATTAAATCCTTTTCCAAAAATAATTTATTGTCCCACATTTTTATTTCAGAAAGTTCACAAACACTAAAGAACCATAGATTAAATAATAGGAAAACACTTTTGTGGACAACAGCAACTGTTGTGCAAGCTCAAGGACCCATGTAAAAAAGACAGGAGTTCTCACAATAGCCTATCATTGGGCCAGTGATTAATAAATTATAGAGGCTTTCTGGGTTCACCTTGTTACTTAGCTTTTCTAGGATCATGAACTATAAGCTCAATATTCTTTGTTTATGGCTAGTGTCCACTTATGAGTATGTGTACATACCATTTTCATCTTTTTGGGTCTAGGTTACCTCACTCAGGATGGTGTTTTCCAGTTCCATCCAATTGCATGCAAAATCAAAACTTCATAGTTTTGTACTGCTAAGTAGTACTCTAATGGTACATGTGCCACATTTTCTTTATCCATTCTTAGGCTGAGCTGCATCTAGGTTGTTTCCAGGTTCTGGCTATTATAAATGATACTGCTCTCAAGAAGATCATTTCTGCCTCATCTTCATACTAATAACCATGAAATATACCAAAAATAAGCTTTTTATTTATTTTCATGATGTCCTTCTTAAAATATATGGCAGTGAATTGTCTACTCTCCCATAAACATGTAATTTCAAACATATACTAAATCTATTGGGATTCTTCATGTCCCTCTCTCCCTTTTCTCTGTTTCTTTATTCATATATTCATATTTATTTAGAATCTCATCCATATTTATGTGGAATGACAACATATTTAGAGAATGGAGAATACAATTATATATCCCATTTAATACCCATTTATAATAGGCTGAAAAACATTCTTTTATTTTTTTAACATTATATTATAACCATAGTATTTCCCTTTCCTCTTTACTTCCTCCAAACCCCCAACCAGCCCTCCAAACCCTCCAAACAGAAGTTTCTCAGTTTTAGAAAGTCCCCTTCATTAATTGTTGCTTTTAGTGTCTGTTATACTGGGGTTATATGTAGGAAGTGATCTACTGTGTCAGTACGTTAAAGTGTACTTCCCAGTTTTTCTTCTATAAGTTTCAGTGTGTTTGCATTTATGTTGAGGTCTTTGATCCATTTGGACTTGAGTTTTCTGCATTGTGATAGATATGGATCTATATCCATTCTTTTACATGTAATTTTCAGTTATGCCAGTACCATTTGTAGAATATGCTTTTTTCTATTTGATATTTTTTGCTTCTTTGTCAAAAATCAGGTGATATGATAGTTTATATAAGTGACCCCAAAAATTCTACTAAGAAACTTTTACAACTCATAAACTCCTTCAGTATGGGAAATTATACTTTTACATCTGGGTTAAAAAAATGGTATGACTGACAAGAAAAAAAATGAACTTAAAAATTCATAACATATTTCAACATAATTGTTGTGTCAGTAAAAAAAAATAGCCCACTCAAGAAAATGAATGAAAGAAAGTGGAAGTCAAAGTCAAAAATGACCTTTGAGTACAAAGTACCTAAGTGAAAATATTCAAAGAATTTAAGAAACTTTGTTCTGGTTGATCTTCCCCACGGATACAGCAAAGAGTTTGGCATATAGATGCCAATGGTGTCTTCTGTCAAAGATATAGGCATTTACAAACCTAAGACTTAAATGGAAAATAAGATAAAAAGAATGAAATATAGACTATGCCATGTAGTGGCACTGCAACAGTACAGGTATAGTTAAACTGCTTTGTAAAAATAAATGTAAGGCTGGAGAAAGGGGTGACTGCAGTTAGGGAACATTGCCTCAAGGGACTGGCATGGATGTCTTACATTTGAACTCAAAGCAATGCTGATGACCTCTATTAAACTTGCACAAAAATTGGCCCTTCAGCTACCTACTGAGGTTGAAGAGGGGCCTTAGAAGACCATTCTCCTTCTTAAAGATTTATACACTGCTGTTGTGGGGACAGGAGTTCTTTAGAAGTCTAGAATCTGGTAGGAAGCTTAACACCTTTAAACAACCCTAAGAAGATGCACTAGGTTTTACAGACCCACAGATGTACTCTCTCTCTCTCTCTCTTTCTCTCTCTCTCTCTCTCTCTCTCTCTCTCTCTCTCTCTCTCTCTCTC
>NW_004949159.1:1564301-1575546 GCF_000317375.1 Microtus ochrogaster
TCTCTCTCTCTCTCTCTCTCTCTCTCTCTCTCTCTCTCTCTCTCTCTCACACACACACACACACACACACACACACACTCACACACATCATGAAAGTAGAAGTGAATTTGTTGAGAAGAAGAAGGCAACCACAGGAATGGGGTAAGTATAATGGTAGTGAGTAGGATCAAAACACATTATGTACATTCATGAAAAGTGTCATGTATGTATAAATGTATAAAAAGTGTTAGTATGTATAATTCATATATACAAACAAAATATTTTAAATGATAGAATGAAGTAAAAAATGTCAAAAGGGAGCAAGAAAACTGAAGGCCTCTAAGAGTTGCTAATTCCTTTGTAAATATTGATGGTAGGGAAGGTTTGATAGAAGGGCTATGTGAAAAAGACTGATATTTTGATGGTTAAGTGAACTCACGTTTTACTTTTCTATAGATCTTATAAAACACTATGAACAAGACAATATATAAAAGAAGGTATTTAAATTGAAGGTCATACTTTTTTAGGGTTAGAGGCCATCATGGCAGAGCATGGTAACAGAAACAGCTGAGATCTTACATCTTAACCCACAAGTTAGAGGCAGAGAGAGAAATGAGACAAATGGATAGAAAAAGACAGAGGTACAGAGATATAAAAAGATAGAGACACAGACAGATCAACCAAGAATCAGGTATTCAAACATGATCCAATGGGACCATTCTTATCCAAATCTCAACATTCATTTATGCTATGTTTTTTATTTAATTAATATATTAAATATTAATATAATTAATTAATTAATATAATTAATATATTAAATATATATATAATTAATAAATTAAGCATTGATTATATAGATGGCAGAATGAAATTTACTCTATTTCTAGTGACAGATATGATAATACAAACAGTATGATTTCCCTTTCAAAAGCCTTTCAGTCTTTTTTATGTTTTACCTATTTTTTGAGACTTTCACACAAGTACTGTATTTATATTATCTCAACCCATCTATTTCCCTTTCCAAATCCTCTTTTGACACCCGACTCCTTTCTAAATTCATAAACTCTTCTTTCATTGCCATTTTACATGCAACACAGGCATGCACATGTGTCCACACACATAAACACACTTAAAAAACACTACATAATGGATCTATTTATTGTTGCTTGTATGTACATGTACTTAGAGATGACCACTTGAGATCTGATACCCTACCAGTGGACCTGACCCTAAAGAAGACTGATTTCTTATCTCAGCATTTGTTAACTGTTTATATTTCTTTATCTTAGTATGAGGGGAAATTTCCCTCATCCACAATGGTATTATAGATGATCTTGTTGTTGTGAAGGTCCTGGTTAGGTGCACATTCTGTTGAAATTTCATAGGTGCAGCTTTTCTGTCACATCTAAAAGACAGTATCTTCCATTATGTATCCTGGTTCTTTGGCTCTTATAATAATTCTGTTGTCCCCCTTTTGATATGCTACCAGAGCCTTAGGTATAGGAGCTGCATTATATATGTACCAGTTGTGGCTGGATATCCCATGGTCGAATTTCTGTAATATATTTTATCAGCATGAAACATTCTAGTATTATTAATTGAATTAATAAATTCATTTTATGATTCCATGGCATGTATTTTCAGCTTGTAAAAATATGTGTATATCTAATAGGGTTGTGGTAAAGAGAGGAGAAAACAAAGAAAGGTGGGAGGAGATATAATGTGATGGGGAAAGAGAATAGAGAAAACTCTGTGAGAAGGTGAGGTCAAAATAAGGACATGGGGAAAAAAACAGCAGATGAGGTGCACCCAGTAGGCAAGGATGCACTGTAAGGACCCAGAGGCAGATGCTGAGCAATAGAGTAAAGAATCCTGTGTTCAGCAGATGGAGCCGAGGAGAACAGAGGACGAGGACACAGCAATAATCTGTAGTCAGCTATTTTGGTAGCTTAATGGGCATAGGCTTTGCCTTTGATGTGAGTGAGACAGTAAAACTGCAATGTGATACTGAGTACAGGAGCAACATGATCCAACTTTAATTTTAATGGGATCATTTTCTTTGCTGGGAAGTGATAGACCATATAGTGGCAGGAATAAAGACTGGAAGATCAGAGAGAGGGTTGTTTGCAGAGGTGATCCTGACAGGCCATGGGTTGTCAGCTGAAGGATCACAAGCTTGGATACCTATAATACAAAGAGGCAGATGTAATGGGAAATGAGTGGAGCTGTAGCCTTAGAGACTTTCTCCTGCACAAGTTCCCCTAAGAATAGATTTGTGTCATAAAATGAGTATGTTTTATGCATCCACCATGAGACACTATATATTTGTGGAAAAAGCGAGGAAATGAAATAACCAAGTAGAGGGTAAATGGGAAAGTATAGAGTCAGACAATACTGTGGAGAAAAATTTCCCAATTTGCTGTGCACAGTTTTTTAAAAATTTTGAAATTATAAGAGAATTGCAACATTTTTCCCTTCCATTTCTTCCCTAAAAACTCTCCCAAATACCACTCACTCCCCACTTTCTTCAAAATTATGGCCCCTTTTTCACTTTTATTGCATGCCTATGTGTGTATACATATACATTCCTAAATATAATCACATAATGTTACTTGTATATGTGTTTGCAAAGTTGTCTGTTTTTAATTTTATAATTCTTTTCTAATAAATGAAAATGAAGTCTTCTTATATCAGAAAAGAATTGAAGACCTTGTATGCAAGAAATACAAGCATGGATAAACTGTAGAAACAAAATCTATTGATGAGGAAAGCATTAAATAGAAGTTAACAAAATTCCTTTACTCATAGGTCATAAAAGTATACAATTACTAAAATTATCAAGTAAAAATGAAGTATAAATCACATAGTTCATACATTTTATTAAAAGGGAGCTACACATATTGCCACAAGGAAATGGAGATGCTACGAATTTAGATGTCACAAATGAAAATATTTGGATATTATGCCAGATTCCAAGGTATGCAATCCAATCAACTTCATCTTCATAACACATTACCAAAATTAGATTAAAAATCTCCATGGACTCCCCACAGGGCAGGGAACCCTGACTGCTCTTTGGGCTGATGAGGGAGGGGGAGTTGAATGGGGGAGGGGGAGGGAAATGGGAGGCAGTGGCAGGGAGGAGACAGAAATCTTTAATAAATAAATAAATAATAAAACAAAAAAACCCAAAATCTCCAATTTTAAAACTTTTATTTTAAACACAAAAGTTGTGGTAACTTTTCTATCAATCCTTAAGAAGAATGCATCATAACTATTTAAGTTACTAAAACCATCATAGAATAAATTTTTCTTTGACTTTATTTAAGGGATTTGTTGATTTCTTTCAATTCTTTTTTGTCTTCTCCACTTCTTTAAGGGAATTTTTCATTTCTTCTTTAGTGACCTCAATCATCTTCATAAAGTTATTTTTAAGATAATTTTCTTCTGCTTCATCTTCATTGGGATGTTCAGGGCTTGCTCTTGTAGTACCGCTAGCTTCTCGTGGTGCTGTATTTCTTTTTATGTTTAGTATATTTTACCCTGATATCTATCCATACATTTCTCCGATTGGAAGAAGTGGAACCTATGTTTCAGGGGATGGGACTTGCCTCCAATTGATTTAGTTGGAGGTTGTGACTCCATTGAACTCTTCCTCAGGTTTAAGCAGGGCAGTCTTTGGTAATCATTTCTCCAGGTGCCCTCAGGTCCAAGACTCAGATGGTCATTCCTTCAGGGACAGGCAGCGTTGAGGCTGAGTCTCCTGTGGTCAGATAATTTCTCGAGGCCCCTGCTTTTGCCTTAGCCCACCATGTTTCTGAGGCTTCTCCTAGTGGATTGTTGAGGTTTCCTCCCAGCAACTTGGCCCATCCACTGTGCTGCAGCTGAGGCATCTTCCCAGTGACCTGAAAAGCATATATTGCAGACATGAAAGAATTGTCTGAGCCGGGCGATGGTGGCGCACGCCTTTAATCCCAGCACTCAGGAGACAGAGGCAGGAGGATCTCTGTGAGTTCGAGACCAGCCTGGTCTACAGAGCTAGTTCCAGGACAGGCTCCAAAGCCACAGAGAAACCCTGTCTCGAAAAACCAAAAAAAAAAAAAAAAAAAAAAAAAATTGTCTGGGTTTGAATATTGTTTTCCTTAAAGCATTGTGTCCATGTCTATTACATTTTAAACTTTGTAACGAAAAGTAGCTACCAGATGACATTACTGCTGCAAGGACAGATGTGTCTGACTTGATATTTAGTTATTCCTGCAAAAAGGATGAATTCCAAGTCTAGAATAAGGTTATGCAGTGAATGAAAAAGTGTATTAGGGAAAACATAAAGGGGAACAGCGGGGGCTTTCATAATGATCACAATTATGAAATTGTGAAGGATCATAATGATTCCTTAAATTTCAATGTATCTCTTAAAGTCAAAAATAGTACATTTTTGAAACTTTACAAAATTTAAAAATTTAAATATTTATAAAATAGTAAATCTGTTCCTGTAAGCCTGGAAAGAAAAACTCTGTTTACATATAAATAATGATGACCTGAGCTAGTTAGTGCCACTTGAGTGCAATCCACTTGGTGGTCAGAAGTTTTTCATGTGCCAATAATTCTTCCCGTCTGGGGACTTGAACCTGAGCAGAGGCTGCATGCTGACATATATGCAGTGAAAGAAAAGGAATCAGAGAGCATGGGAAACTGATGTAATTATATTTTAATTTCAAATAATTAAAGTGGGAATGAGAAAAGGAAATAAAGGAAGGACTGAGAAAAGATGTCTAATGCATCTGAGGGAAGCATGGAGTTTGTTGGGCAGTACTGAGAATGTAGCACATGGCGTGGGTCTGAAAAGATTGTTTACAGCTCCGATGACAAGATGCACTTCCCAAAGTGATCTAAAATGACCAGAGACAACAAGAAAGCTTCCTGGCTTAGGGTTTTTATTGTGGCACAGTCGGTGCTAGGGCCAATATTGAAGTTCTCATTGGCCCCACAGGTGGTGGCACATGAGCTTTCCTCCTGCTTTCTCAAATCTGAGCATAAAAATGTACATCATAAGAGCTAATAGTAAATCTTCAAATATCAAATCAATGTTTTTATTATCGACTATGGGAGAACAGTCTAGTAATAATGGACTAGGGAAAAAATGTGAAAAGAGAAATGGGAAAATTTAAGGGTGGATTACGCCAATTTTTTTAAGATGGTAAGAAAATTAAGAGATGAAATTTAGAGAGATTTTCTAAAGATTTAAAAAATAATATATTTGTAAGAAGTATTTGAACAAAACAACCTGACCAGAAGTAGAGCTGCATACATGGACATAAAAGAATCATATCCAAGATCTTATCATAGCCAAATAGATGGGACAAAGTTAGTGAGTAGTAGCGGAATGTGTGCTTATTCTCTCATCTATTTACATTACTCAGTGAGTAGAAATTAAGTCCTAAAAGCCAGTGTCTTTAGAACAGAAGGGAGATGGAAACAGTCATATTCTCAGATGTAACACCCTTGAAATTCACTTAGGAAGTTTAAACAAATGCTTTGAAATTTGAAAATGCTTTGCCCCAGTATTTCTGAGCTCTACACTGCACCCTAACAGCAGCCATGCCTTATCAGTTACGTCCCCAAATAAAATGATGTAAGGCAGAAGTGTCTTGTTAAAGGAGAAAGAGCTATTATGATTTCTGTAAGTTTAAAGTAACTCTGGCTGACCTTATGTAAATTTTATGAATGTTGGCCGCATGTTGAAAAAAAATTATGGTATATTTAAACTCCTATGCCTTGGGCTCATTTCCAGTAACTTCTGTTTTATGTACCACTGTTATCTACCTAGATTTGTATTTAAATATTTGCCATAATCCCAGAAAAAAGAGAGCAAGGATTTTCTGCCACTTGAGAATGCTAGGAGCATCCAGCATACTGGATGCCATGAAGTCATAAATTTACAATATGCAATCATTGTAGCTTCAGGGATAAATATCCAGGCCCTGGTATTACCTGATAAAGTCATACATATGTATAGCTGCATTTTATGTGATAATTACTGAATCTAACTTTGACATCTGCCTTTACCTGATAAAATGCATTTATAATTTTGAAAAAGACAGTCTCAATAATCCATATAGCCTTGTGAAGAATCACAAAATAGAGGTTTCATGAGAGAGAGAGAATATAAGCCTCCATTATGAATTTCATATGAAATGACAATTACCAGACTTATAAAATGTTTAGAAATTCACCATATAGCATGGTGAAACTTTATATTCACCAGGGCGCAAAGCAAAAAGAAAGCTCAATTGAAAGGTGTCTGAAGGATTTTTGAATGACACATTTGTACTTAAAATTTAAATTGAGTTTCTTCATATTTCCAAACAGTTGTACATCTTCTTCCTGTGCTTCCCAACAAATAACTAAATGTGCTTTGCTATTTCTTGTCAGGCCGCCTACAATCTAACAGCAGTGATAAGCTGAGTAATGTATTTTAGTAATAAAAGAGATAAGCCAAAGAATGCAGGCAGTTGTTCAAAGATATGGTTGTAATAAATCCAGCTTCATATCTACTGAGTTCTCTGCTTTAAAAGATCAACTTACATTGAATCTTTAAGCTGCTTGCATCGTAAGAACCACATTATTTCTCCTTGATATTGCTTAAGAGCTCAGAATTACCTGAGATATCATTTTCTTAAAGTGTTTTGATGGAAAAGAATGGCTCCTTGCTGGCTGACCTACTGAAATCAATGCTTAGCTTCAGTAGATTTTCTCATTGTTGTTCAGTACTTTTAAATAAAGTATAAAAGTGAAGTACTTAAAGGAACTTAGATAGAAATATGAAAAATAAGGATAAATATTTAGTCTTGAACTATAAATGATTGTTCTAATCTTACACCTCAATAAACAAATAAAATTACATTACAGATTTTTATATAGTAAAAGAAAAACTATAAATTGAGGTCAAAGTTAATTAATTAAAAAATTAGAAAGAAATTTGAAGCATTAATGATTTTCAGAACATATAGCTGATCTTATATAAAAAGTAAATAAATGAAAGAATTTAAAAGACTCAAAGTAAATTAGGTATCTCAAAGGAATATTTAAAAAAATCAAACTCTAATTCATCAATGATAGAATATTTTGTTAGAGGGGGCTGCTTGTTCATCCTGCCACTTAGAACTGAAATAATCACACAGAAACTATATTAGTTAAATCACTGCTTGGTCCATTTATTCTAGCTCCTTATTGGCTAACTCTTACATCTTAATTTAACCAATCTCCAATAATCTGTGCATCAACATGAAGTTGTATCCTATCTGCAAAATTTCAACATCTGTCTCTGGCAACAGCTTGATGGCTTATGTTTGCCTCTGCCTCCTTCCTCCCAGCATTCCATTTAGTTTTCCTTGCTTAGCTTTGTTCCCCAATATCTCTGCTATAAGCTCAAAGCAGTTCTTAATTATTAACTCAGGATATTCACAGCATGTAGAGGGGAGTCCCACATCACCCCCTTTCTGTTTAAATGAAAAGGAAGGCTTTAACTTCAACATAGTAAAATTACATATAATAAAGCAGATATCAAGTAAAAATTACAGTTACAATATTTTCATCTACTTTATCATTTTTCATAACTAAGGAAAACTATAACTATCAATTCTTTAACTCCATCAAATACTCCAGAAGGATATAATATTACCTAAGTAAACTGGAAGTGCATTGTAAGCAACTTCCAAAACTCTAGAATTGACAGAGACATCTCGCTGCCTGTTCAGTCACGCAAAGTTCTTTGTACTGTTGGGGCATCCATCTTCAGCCTACAGGCCCATAGTATCCAGCAGACTTTTCCATGAAGAAGGAAATTTCAGGGACAGTTCCACCTATATTGGCAGTTTGTCAGTAATTTTCTTCTGTGTCCAGGAGAATGTCTAACAGACTCTTTTATGAAGCAAGACCCCTGAAGAATGGTCTCACCTTTAGGCAAGTTCAGCAATCATTTTTCTGTACCACATGTATAATTCATCAAGCAATCTAGGCAAGAGTAGTTAGTTTCTTGCCCAAATTGCTAACTAACTCCATAAGGAGCCTCTTTGATGCCCATCTTTTTCTTGAAGCATAGGTGTCTCACAGTCATGAAAAGTCTGAAATTTTTCAACATTTTAAAAGCCACATTCTGTAGTCTTTAAAAGGTTTGAAAAATACCTACCTATCTGAAATACATCTTTTTAACATCTACAAAATCTAACTAACATGACCACAAGCTTGATTATTATAGATGATTATTATTCTATATTCTTAACTATACATTACATTTTAAAATGAGCTGCACAAATCCAATATCTTAATCAAGAATAGAATTATATATATAAACAGTATAACAAAACTGACCTTAGCTTTTTATTAATAAAGTAAGATCCATACCAATGCAAAGTGTCCATCTCTGTAGCGTATCTCCATTTATATGTAAACAAACATTTATAAACAAAATTTGAGAATATGGGTGTAATTTTCTCCAAACTGATTCCTGCTATTTGTTGAGTAAAGTAATTTTTCATGTGTTCACAGAAAACTTCTGGGGTGTCTTGGTCCATCAAACCACATTAGTCTAGAATTAATCCACAGATTATCATCTTCTTTTTTTAATTTATTTATTTATTAAAGATTTCTGTCTCTTCCCCGCCACCGCCTCCCATTTCCCTCCCCCTCCCTCAATTAAGTCCTCCCCCTCAGCCCGAAAAGCAATCAGGGTTCCCTGTCCTGTGGGAAGTCCAAGGAACCCCCACCTCCATCCAGGTCTAGCAAGTTGAGCATCCAAACTGCCTAGGCTCCCACAAAGCCAGTGTGTGCAGTAGGATCAGAAACCCATTGCCATTGTTCTTGAGTTCTCAGTAGTCCTCATTGTCCGCTATGTTCAATGAGTCCGGTTTTATCCCAGGCTTTTCCAGACCCAGGCCAGCTGGCCTTGGTGAGTTCCCAGTAGAAGATCCCCATTGTCTCAGTGTGTGGGTGCACCCCTCGTGGTCCTGAGTTCCTTGCTCATGCTCTCTCTCCTTCTGCTCCTGATTTGGACCTTGAGATTTCTGTCCGGTGCTCCAATGTGATTCTCTGTCTCTTTCTCCTTTCATCGCCTTATCATCTTCTATGGAAACCAAAGAAGATTCTCTTTTCCAAAGCAATATAGCTTTAGACTCAAATTTTGACGTCAAGATACCTTTAAAATATTTATGTTGGTTACTTGGCACCTTCGCAGTCAAAAAAAATCAAAGAAAACACAATTATACACATAATCCAGACTGTGTATTTTCCATCTTTTCATGGCTTGTTATTATTTATTTCTTTAATCTATGATTGTTTTACTCTGTCTCTTTAAAGACTTTGTTTTTTTTTTAACCACCTACTTATTTTCGAGCTCTCTATATCATATTTTTTCTGTCTCCAAAGCTTTCATACATGTGTCCAACACTGTGACCCATTTAGAGGTCTTTTTTTAAAATCTGGATTTGTCTTTATTGCATATGTATAATTATTTTCTGACCAGTAGCACTTCTTAAAATGCTAAGCCCTTCTGATGAACTTAAGCTGTGACATTGCTAGGGGAAATATGGCACTGCCTGCTTGCCCCCGCCCAGCCCAACTTGGCAGAGCTGCTTGCCACCTCCGAGAGACATGCACAATGCCCCATCTCTAGATATGCAGCCAGTTCATGTTGCCACCAACCAAGCAAGCTGTGGCACATTGCTCACAAACTCCATTCAAATGCTTGGTCTCCAGAGAGATCCAGAGCTTGCACTGGCAGCATGGCCCAGAAACTGCATTTTAAAATGGCGTGGCTTTTTTTCTGCTGCTACTGAGCCAGGAAAACCTCTCTTAAGAAGCTGTGGCATACCAACAGCAAACAGAAAGAAGCTGTGTTAAACTCTGCATTTTTTTTCATTTCTAGAATTCCTTTTCAAACTCTCTCAGGTTTTGCATGGATTTAGTCCATCACATTGTTTGCCAGCAGGTCTGAGAATGTTGCCATCTTTTGTTCAAGGTCTGCATTGTTTTATCGGAAACTTTAAAGATGTGCATTTTAGTGAACTGTACAGAATGAAGCTGACTCTTTTGTTAGTTAAACTTTTTCTACTCTTCCTCCTCTTCATCTGTACTTGTGGACTCTGTCTCTGTCTTTCTGAATGCTAAGCATAGAAACGTGCATGCACATATTAGATCATAACAGATGTATGCAAGACCAATACCATTTATCAATATTTATAAGTGATAGATGTCAGGAGTTAGGGGAATAATAGCAACCATTGTGCATATTATTCGGCTGCACAGTCATGAGGAACTGGAGCTAATCTCATCTGTGTCTGCTCATTGAACAGTCCATATAGTTGGATTAACAGCTCTAGGACATTTGGGTAGCTTGGCTCAGTTACCACTTTGGTTGGTTGTACCACTTTGGTAGTCAAGGTTGGAATAGCACTGACTATGCTGGGAGCTCAGGTGTCAGACCATAAGTTAAACCTGTAGGATGACATGGAAAAAATTCTGCCACATCAGCATTCTACCTGTACTAATCCCTGCATTTAGCTTTTGTTGGTGTTTAGAGAGATATTTCAAGATCGTAAGTGTTCCAGGAGTCAACATTCCACCACAGAGACAAGTTCTCAAGTAAGTAGGATAAATTAAGTATTGCCTTCTAGCCTGTCACCTTTCACTTAATTGTGAACACTGCACTAATGTCTTTATCAGGATACCCCTTTAACTTATTGTATCAGATATATAGGATTAGCTACTAATACCTCTAGAGCTCTAGAATGTTATGTCACCTTAAGAAATGGGAACAAGCAAAGGGACACTCATGAAAAGTGACTCCTCAGAGTATGCATAGTTCTATCCAGTGAAATAGTCAAATCTGTTAATTTGGAAATAATATTGAAAATGCAGAATTGTTGCAGATAGCTCTGGAGTTTCATGAAGAGTATGAAAAGATGGTGAACTAATCTGACCTCCTGAGATAAAAGCTACACATAGTAACAGTAAGATGAGTTATCTGTCCAATATTCCAAAATTGTCCCTCTGTGTGTGATACATATGTGTATGTGAGAGAGAGTGTGTGTGAGTGAATGAGAGCGAGAGCGAGAGAGAGAGAGAGAGAGAAAGAGAGAGAGAGAGTCTCAAGGTTTTTGAAGGATTACTTTGTTTTTAACTATGTACCTGTTTACAAAGTTAAACAGTAAGCAATTTTTTTCAACTCCCTCATGGGGTTTGCTCTTACATAATTATATATATATATATA
>NW_004949159.1:1577563-1594086 GCF_000317375.1 Microtus ochrogaster
ACCTTACTAGACCTGGATGGAGGTGGGCGGTCCTTGGACTTCCCCACAGGTCAGGGAACCCTGATTGCTCTTCGAGCTGATGAGGGAGGGGGACTTGATTGGGGCAGGGGAGGGAAATGGGAGGCTGTGGCGGGGAAGAGGCACAAATCCTTAATAAATAAATAAATTAAAAATAATAATAAAAAACAATCAGAGGCATCTCCACTCTCATTGATATGTGTCGCACATAAACTCCAAGCTAAATAACCACAACATATATGAAAAGACCTACTGCAGGTGCAAGCAGGCTCAATGATTATGACTTCAATGTCTATGAGCGCCCTTCTTAGTTGATTGTGTGGGGTATGTCCTCCTAATGTTCTTAACAGCTCTCGCTCTGCAATACAGCCTTCCCCTCTTCCATGAGATTCCTTGAACTCTCCTTAATGTCTGACTGTGGGTCTCTGCATCTGTTCCAGTCACCTGCTGAAGGAAACCTCTGATGATGCCAGGGATAGGAACTTATCTGATCTGTGAATATCGCAGAGAATCACTAGGAATTTTTTTTTCTTTTTTTACTTTTTGCCAGTTTTGTTTGGTTTAGCCATCATATTTGATTCTACCCTAGTCTTACCCACAAACTCTGAGCCCTGGCACATCTTGCAGTCATGACAGGATGTAGGGAGATGGTTTCATGGATGGGTTGATGCCAAGTCCTACCACTAGAAGCCCTGCCTGGTTACGGGGATGGACAGTTCAGTATCCGTATACTCTGTTATTAGGAGTTCTTGCTAAGGTCACCCTCATAATTCCCAGGAAGTTTCTGCTCCACTGTTTCACATCTCCCCGCAAATGTCACCAATTCCAGTTTTCTCTTCTCCTCATACTCTCTCTCTATTCCTCCATCCCCTATCTGCTTCTTCCTGTTACCATTCCCACCTCTCATCAGTCAACACACATGTACTCTATTTCTCATTCTAGGAGAGGTTAGTCTGTACCCTTAGCATATTGGTGTGTAATTTTATTTTTGTATCTTCAAGATGGTTTGAAAAATCTTGTTCATATATTAGGAAAATGAAACTTAAGTATTCCAAGAATGGATGAGTTTAGATTACCACTTGTGTTGACAACCAAAGAATTTGTAAATTTGTTTTGTGCTTCAAGTTTCTTTCCCCTCAAAATCTAATATTTTAACTTCAGAAAGGAGTTCGGAAAATCCTGCTTACTACTAACTTGTGAACAGTGTCAGCAGCACTTTCCCATGAAGTCTTTCTGCGACTTCACTGCTACAGGCAATCTTTATTAAAAGATGATTTAGATTGTAAGAAGTACTTTCAAAACAGGCCCCCATAATTTAAAGTTTTAAGCTCCTAACTTTTAACAAGTATTTTTTTTCAAAAAAGTACTTCAAACAAGGAGTCAGGCTGTAGCTCAATCTGTAGTTGGTTGCTCACCTAGTATGCACAACATCCTGAGTTTGATCACTAGAACTTTATAAAATGGTGGTTCGTGCCTGCTATTCCATTAGTCAGGAGGCAGATGAAGGAGGATCAAGAGTCAGCCTCAGTATATACACTAGATCCTGCCTCAATTATTACAAACAGGGGTAATGATATATAATTATTTGGAGATGATATTTCATATATATGACATGTTAAAGTTGATATGTATAATTCCCTCTACTTTGTCTGTACAAATGTCGAAGTTGAATATTAGCATACATGCAGAACAAGCAAAAAGTATGACACTCAAATGTTTAAGACAGTAGAGTCTTTAACTGCCCACTGTCTTGCCCAAAATATTCTGGTTTTTGTTTATTTGTTTGTTTGTTTGTATTTTAAGAGTAGAAAGAGCAATACTGGTGTACTTAGAACTTTGAAAATTAAAACTCCAGAACTCTAGAGAAATGACTAAGAAAAGAAAAGGAACAGCTGGGTACAATATGATTGCACAGTCACTGAAGAGACAAGTCTGCAGAAGTGATAACAAGTTAATTATTTAAGACTGCTTTAAGTGGACTTGACAGGTAATTACTAATGACATCCTTGAGGCGATGGCCACATGGGAATGTGGATAATCTGATGCAAGTCATTTGTCTAAAAGCATTTGGTTAAAGATCATTGTTCTCTGACCGAGTTGGAACATAATATTAATTAAAAAAACAAAGATATGAATGTGTCTCTATATTATCAAAGCAATACACTAGACGGACCTTTGAAATGTGTAATGTGCCTCATTGGTTCAATCTCATCTTGCACTGCTTCAGTCCTAGTGAGAAATTAGCTTCAACAGCCCTCATGGGAAAAAATATCAATTTTCTGAAGCAAAATCTCTGCATTTATGATACCATGGAGGGAAGCATATCTTCATTTGCAGCAGTGGGTTTCACCCTCTTTGTAAAAGATGACAGACCTATCATAGAATGTGATAGCAGATACAGCAACATTTTCACAATGTATGCACACATACATTACAGCTTTAGCAGACTTCTTTTTCAGAATCAGGTACATTCTGAACTCCAAAAAAGAAATATAGGTTAAAAAGTGACACTTAAAAAATATTAAACTATGGAAACTGGTAAAGTTTTCTTTAACATTTTATAATGGTATAAATATCTTTTAAAACCTCAAGAATAATTTTAAGTCCAGCACAATTTTGCTTTTAAAAAAATCAATCAATCATGTAGACAAGGAAGAAACTGAGAAAGGATGATGTTTGTAGGGTTATGGGAACAAAAGATATTCTCAGTGCCTTAAAACACGTAGGAGAATGTCTTAAAGAGTGTGTTGCCTTGGAATGGAATAGCAATGGAAACACAGAGACTTACTAAATTGTATAAAACTAAATAAAGAAAATGTATATAAGAATAGTTTAGATAGTCTCTAGAAATAAGTAAATATTTAAGAAAGTGAAACCTCTTAATGCAATTTGAGATTTTTTCAGTAACATATCAAGCACATTTGTTATGTAAGGCAGTAGATAAATACACCAAGAAGAAACTAAATGTTATTACCAGTCTTTGTAGGCATGTATGTTGATACCTGCAAACACATCACATCAATTAAACATTATTTCAATATAAATTAAAATTTCAAGTTGTAGACAAATTATCTCAATTTTCAGTTGAAATCTATTTATAATGCATCTCTGATTTTTTCCACAGCACTCTGCTAAGAAATAGAAATATAAACACTATTTTAAAAGACAGGCACAGAGGAGCAATTTCTTTTGGGGAAGAGGTGGTGGAGGTGGGGCTCTGTGCATCCTGATGTTAGCCTGTCTTTCTAATCTTCTAATCTTGATCTACTGTATCACCACTGCTGCCAGTATTAGATATACAGACTACCTTCATGTTAGGTTGTGCTTTTTGATCCTCATATTTCATGTCCCTTGGAAAAGAATTTATCTTTTGACCATCTGGCACCTACCTACACATAACGCAACAACACTGGACTCCAGCAATTCACTACAATAGTTGTTCAGCTTTTCTTAGTGATTTTTCTCCAGGTTGCATGTCCCTATAGTGCCTTTTAATGTATTCCATGCTGCACAGTGTTTGCCCAAAGGTTATCCATTGTATTTCTGAACTATATGCAACTTGAAGTCATGAATTCCAAGGCAAAGCAAATTTTCTAAAACACCCAAGAGAATTGGAAGAGATTTAAAAAAATACAGATATAAAAGCATGACTACCTGAGCTATCACGGAGGGAGTATAATTACCAGGAGCTTTGGGAGTTATTCAAAAGGAAATATAAAGGTTTATTTGTGACGGTAAACAATGCTGTCACTCTAAGAAAATGTAGAACATAGAGATGCATTTTGGAAATCCTTGAAAATATTTGAGATTTTCAGCTTTTCCAATTTATACATACATCTACCTATATAATCATCTGTATCTACCTGGATCTTATCAACTATTCATTTATTCTTCCATCCATCTGCCTCATGGTCAGTCATCTACCCATCCCCATATCCATGCATAATTTATAAATCTGTAACAGTATACTGAATGGGGAACAGTGTGGCCATTCTCTTTTATACCGTTTTCTAAAGATTGGATTTACCTTGAAGCCAGAGGGACAGCTCAACAGTTAAGACATTTTGCTGCTTTCGGAGTGGACTTGGATTCTATTACCAACATCCACAACTGTCTGTATCTTCAGTTCCAAGGGAATCAGTGCCCTCCTGTAGACTGTGCAGGCACCAGGCATGTATGTGGTATAAACACATACAGCAAGTAGGTAAACATATGCACAACGAAAACAATAAAATTAAAAGTAATTTATATGAATAAAGATCTTTTATTTAAAAATAGAGTGACTTAAATGATAATGCTCAAGGAAACATTTTCAAAGAAACATGAATGTGAAAAGATAATAGAACTGAATAAACAAGAAATTTTAAGAACAGAGTAAACAGGAGTCAAGGCCACATTTTTCCAAATATAAACATGTAAAACAAAACCCCTTATATGTATATATATATATATATATGTATACTATACATATATATGTATACCATAAAAATCATTTGGCATTTCTAGAAATCAGAATTTCTTTTTCCTTCATTAGATGTCTTCATTTGATGATAAATTATTGGATTTATATCAATTAATTACACATATGAATGCAAGGTTAAAAACACATTTATGCTTATTTAAAATAATAATAGAAAACAATTAATATCTGTTCTGTCTCATTTTACCTTAATCTGATATGCAGAATACTATGACTTCTGCCAGTTTATATTTACCTTGGTAGTTTTTCTAGTTCATTTTATGGAATGCAACATATAGACGTAGAATTTATAAATTAAATTTTAGTTGTATATTTTTTGATTATTAATATTTTATTTACATGTATTAAGTTTTCTTTATAATTGCAAGGTAACTAACATTTAAGTATAAAAAGTATTCTAATGATTTTACTAATCATGTTTGACATTAATTAAACAAAACAATATCACTTTTCTTTCTATGTGTTTTACATACCAAAGATGAAATGTTTGGTTTAATAGCAACAATTTCTTTCTTAAGAAAAGAAATATCTAAATAAAGTTTAGGAAATAAAATCTAAAAATATTTTTGAACAGACAATATCTCTGAATAAATTAATCATAAATAAGTTAGTTACAATCACCAAACAACTAATTAATAGGAAAACTTTGTTAACATTTACATATGGTTTATAAAATAGAATCATAAATAAAAGTCCAAAATCAGGATGGAGAATAGTATGCAATTTTATTACTTGCTTTTCAGGTATTCTATGTGAATTTTCTTCAATCTTATTTCCATATACTCTAATATTTTTCATTTTTATAAGGGTTATTTATTTAAAATTTATGTGAAATTAAATCAGTGGTCTTCTTATACATAAAGGGCAAGAGAATAACTTCATAACACCATGAAAATCTTATTTATTATCTGTGCTTCTTAATTTTCTGAGAAATAGGTCAAAGGAGACTGTTTAGTAGATAAGTTGTTGTTTATAATAAGCTAAGATTTGTTCCTGGAACCTTTATAAAAAAGAAGTAAGATAGCATCTGTGGTGCACCCTGTAATCACAGTGCTGGAGAGGCAGAGAAGTGAACTCTTAGTACCCTGCTGCTAGTCAGCCAGGCTTAAGCTGTGGGCTCCAAGTCAGCAAGTGACTGTTTCAGAAAATGTAGAAGGGCTGGAGAAAGGGCTCACTTTAAAGTCTTTTCCAAGTATGAGAGTCAGAGTTTACATCACCATCATCCACATCCTCTAATACCAGAGCTTCAGAGCAGAGAGAGGAGACTGAGGGCAAAGTGGTTTGTAGAATAGTCAATCAGTGAACTTTGGGTTCAAATGAAAGACCCTGACTCAGTATATAAGGCAGAGAATAACTGAGGAGCCTGATGGAAACCACAGGATTTCAAATGCATGTACACACATTACCCTCACACTAATGTACTCTCTCCATGCAAACATGTACATGCACACAGAGCATACACACACACACACACACACACACACACACACACACACACACACACACAAAACTAAAATTGTCTTTTGATTGTCTGCCTGCCTTTTAAGAATTCAATTAATGTCCGGTGCTCCAACCTGGGTCTCCGTCTCTGTCTCCCCCATCGCCTGATGAAGGTTAATATTCAGGGGGATGCCTATATGCCTGTCCCTGGATTCACCCTCTTATTTAGCTTCTCTAGGACTGCGAATTATAAGCTCACTGTCCTTTAATCATGGCTAGAAACCAAATATGAGTGAGTACATCCCATGCTCCTCTCTTTGGGTCCGGCCCACCCCACTCAGGATAGTGTTCTCCACCCAGGTTGGAGCACCGGACAGAAATCTCAAGGTCCAAATCAGGAGCAGAAGGAGGGGGAGCACGAGCAAGGAACTCAGGACCGCGAGGGGTACACCCACATTCTGAGACAATGGGGATGTTCTTTCGGGAATTCACCAAGGCCAGCTGGCCTGAGTCTGAAAAAGCATGGGATAAAACCGGACTTGCTGGACATAGCGGACAATGAGGACTATTGAGAACTCAAGAACAATGGCAATGGGTTTTTGATCCTACTGCACGTGCTGGCTTTGGGGGGGCCTGGGCGGTTTGGATGCTCAACTCACTAAACCTGGATGGAGGTGGGCGGTCCTTGGACTTCCCACAGGTCAGGGAACCCTGATGGCTCTTCAAGCTGATGAGGGAGAGGGACTTAATCAGGGGAGGGGGAGGGAAATGGGAGGTGGTGGCGGGGAGGAGGCAGAAACCCTCAATAAATAAATAAATTTAAAAAAATAAAATAAAAAAAAGAAAAACCAAAAAAATAAAAAAAAAACAATGTTGTAATTAAAAAAAAAAAGAATTCAATTAATGAAAAGGGTCTGAGGTGAATCCTTAACCCAAAACTTCCGGACTCCTTGGATATAAGGATGCTAGTGGCTGGGGTGAAGCCTTAACCCAAACAGTATTATTATCCTGACTGCCCCCATAAAGTAGCTCACACAGAAGTTCACTCTTACCTGATCTGAACCTCCCTCAGATACTGGAGGGCTAATGATTCACAGAAATTTAATAATGAAAGGAAAAGTACGATTCCTTAGAAATGTAGGAGAAAAAATGTTTTGGGATTAGAAGATAGAAAGTGACTAAGAGGAAAGAAGGCACTGAGTGAAAGCTCCAGGTAAGCAGTCATGTTGTGGGGGAGAGACTGACAAACAACTGCCAAATCAGTTAGCTGCTCAAAGTTCTGCTTAACTGAGCTGAATTAGCACCAATCCTCTGAAAACGGCACAACGCAGAGATTTCCTTAGACATCCAAAAGTTAAGAGCTAGTTGACTTGTGCGTGAGGATTAACATCTTTATGAGTCTACAGATCCAGGAGAACTCACACTTGCTCAACAAACTGCTGTATCTGCTTTTCTCCAGACCCTATGCTGGCTCATATCAATCTCAGGTTGCAGCCCAGCCCACTGTCAAGTTTCCTGCAGTTCTCTGCCAGAGCGCTGGCAAGATCTCAAAACAGAACATAGTTCATGCCTGCAGAACTTCTTTTTTACCAGTCCATTCTTCTGTGTATAAGGTTGTAGGTCATTCTGAACAGTCACGGATCTTACTTCATAACCTTTGCAATGCGGTAGTCCTCTTCTCTGTCGCAACTGAACCTTGTTGTCATGATAATTCTTTCCCAAAAATTCCCTCCTTATGAAATCTAAACCTTGACACCTGAGGTAGGAGACTAGTATGAAACTGAAAGACTGATTTTCCAATTAATTGTTAGTATGAATTTTTAAAGGCAATATAAAATTTTCATATGACCCTAAGTGTAGATATCATCAAAAGCCCAAAGAGCATGCTGGTTCTTTATGTCCAAGTAATACTCCAACATTGTTGTTATGAACAACCAAGAAAACTTCATCCTTGCCTTTTTTCTTGTTTGAACTGCAGAGAAAGATGCCATGTTTCCATTTGCTTTACTAGCACTGGTATTTACCTAGGGAACTTCTGATCCATCATTGGTTCCCAGAGACAGTGTGATGTAACACTGAGTTTTCTGCCATCATTTCGCCTTGCTTCTCCCTTTGTGGGAATTCAAACAAGAAACAAAAAATTCTACTACATTATTTTCCAAAACAATTGCTCACCATCTTGCCCTGTAGGCATTTCTTAAATATTCAGGTAGTTTTGTAGATGCTTGCAACCCAAAGTAGCAAAGAATAATAACTACCAATAGCATTTTTAGGAGATCATTGCTCCTGTCTCCAGCTTCCTTGCACATCCTTCTCTGCCTCTTTGCTGCGATGGGGAGGTGAGGGTAATAGGCACAAATGCAAAAATCCATTAATGTTCTTCCAAGTAGAGATTCATTTACCTCACGACCTCTTTAGCAACACAATGCAAGCCAACCATTTTGAAATCATTCTTGATTCTCACTTAGCAAATTGCCAAGTATTGCTAATAAGCTTTAGGACTTTGTCAGGAGATAGCATCTACTTTAAGCTTCAGCACACCCGGTTGCAACCTGATATCTTTATCATATAGACAACTGAAACCAAACACAAAAAGTTGTTTTATGTCAAGCAGGGTTTCAACCAATCACAGTGAACCTGCATAGCTTTCAGACAACAAATTCTGGTTCACTCCAAAAGGCTATTTCTATACCTTCAGTGGTGCTCTGCCCACTTACTTTGCTGAGCTCTGAGATTCCCATGGTTTTAGGTGCTGCCCCAATCAAAAATCATTAAATGCTAAATTGATTGTTTCTAACACTTAATTTTACCACTTCCCTTTGCCACAGGTGAATGTGGTTACCAGTGCCATAAGGACTGTTCTCATATTTATATATCTCTTGTAACATTTTAAAATTACTCAGATACTTTGGTAATATGTTTTAGTAGTGTAACTCTAAATACATTATTTAAATTCAGAGAAAAATATTTACGGTTCTTTTATGTTTAGTTCAAATGTTGGTTTTCTGCCTAGCTATTGAGTCCTTTTGCTATTGGATGGCTGCTGCGGAAGTTTGGAGTTGGTAACTCCTGCTCTTCACCTTAAAAAGCCCTAGAACATAGAGGGTTCAAATCCTTCCTTGGCCCTTTGATGTTTCATCATTCACTAATATGAAATTTGGATCCTGTTCCATTCCTGAAGCCATTGTAGTCTGATCATGGGTGCTTAATGCTGAGTTGCACCCTAGAGACAGAATACCATCTTCTTCCCTCTCCTGATCAACCTAGTCCTTCTCACCAGAAAACTTCCTTAAGCTAACACTTTTCTGACTTCTTAAATCCCACAGAGTCTGCATGGGACTGAGCTAGGCCTTCTGCATATGGAAGACAGTTGTGTAGTCTGGTCTGTCTGAGAGACCCTTGACATTGTGATCAGAATTTATCCCTGGTGCATTAACTAGCTTTTTGCAGCCCATTCCATATGGTGGGATACCTTGCTCAGCCTTGATTCAGCAGGGAGGGACTTTGTCATGCCTCAACATGATATGGAGGCTTGTTGACTCTGCATGTTGACTCTAAGGGGTGGATGGAGTGAGGTTGGGGAAAATCAGGAGGGGAATGAGGGGGAACTGTAGCTGATCAATAGAATAAATTTAAAAATTAAAAAAAAAAACCCAAAGATTCAAGAGCAAAAATTCTCAGAGTTTTCTCTTGAACGTTTCTCAAGAGCCCTTAATTGGTTGACTCTTGCTTGTAATTACAAAGCATTCATGATATATATATATATATATATATATATATATATATATATATATACTGCATGCTGCCTGTGAATGGAGTTGACTTGCATTATAACTTGTTCCTATACAAGGAGCATGTAGGAGAACAAGGTCTAGTTCTGTAAAGTTGTGTTTCTTGACACTGATTATATAATGCATTATGTATTTATAATATATATTTGAGTCATTACATACTTATATAAATGTTTTTGTAACTTTCTAAAGTGCTTATACACTGTCTTAGTTAGGGTTACTATTGCTTTGATAAAATGCCATGACCAATGCAACTTGGGGAGAAAAGGGTTTATTTGGCTTACACTTCAGCATTGCTGTTCAGCATCTAAGGAAGTTAGCTTAAGAACTCAAATAGGGCATGTTTTGGAGGCACAAAATGATGCAGAGGCCATGGAAGGGTGAGGCTTACTATCTTGTTTCCCATGTGATTTGCTCAGTCTGCTTTCTTATAAATCCTAGGACCAACAGCTCAGGGGTGACCACACCTACAATGGGCTATGCCTTCCCACATCAATCACTAATTAAGAAAATACCTTACTGGTTTGCCTGCAGTTCATTCTTCTGAAAGCATTCTCTTAGTTTAGGCTCCCTCTTCTTCAGTGATTCTAGCTTTTGTCAAATTGTTATAATACTAGTCATGTGACAGATATGTAATAAGACAAGCAGAAAGTCCAAAATTTACAACTCATTATGACAAAATATTATTTTTTATCGAAGAAAAACAACTAATCCCCTCCGTCCCCTCAATTTCAGTTAGTCTATTTTAACGTTATTCTATTAAATTTGCTTAAGAAACTTTTATTCTCCAGTTTTTTCTCCACTCTTTTGCAAAAAACAAACAAACAAACAAAAAAGCAAAACAAAACAGAAAACAACATTACTTTGCTTTTTTTCAAGGCAACCAAAAGTATTGTATAAATTCCTGCTACAATGTATACATTTTCATGTGGCACATTTTCTAACTTTATTACACTATTTTGGAAAACAAGGTGCAAAATAAATGAACATGACATTATAATAAAATTTTAGTGGTGTTATTTTGTGTGATAATTTTTATTTACTTTTTGTTTTGCTGTGAAAACCTATATCACTCTGCAGAGAAAAAAAAACAAAAGTAAACACTAGATGCTTTCCCAAATATATCTTCTATATATTGAAGCATTTGTATGTCTCATATATCTGTCTTTGAACTAATCACTTCATAACTCATCTGTTAGAGGCATCACAATAAACTCAACTGCTCTAAATGTGGGTGATACTAATATAATGGAGAAACAGAAGCCTTGGGAAACCATTACATTTTCAAAAGTCTTCGTTACTGCCAGAAAAATCACCCTCAAGAGACACATTTGACAATAACGCTCAGTTCATTACGAGCTTCCTCCTAATCAGTTCTGCAAAGTCGTCTGTATGCAGAGACTACATGTTAACAAGTGGGATGACACTCAGCAGTATGGTGACAATGGTATTAATGGTGACAATAACATTCAGCCTTGCAATCTTAATTTGCTGATGCAAACAGAGTTATTTCCTCTATTAGGTGTCATAGCAGACAATGTTAGCACTGTAGGTAGCTATGAGAAACAGTTGACTCTCTGCAGTATTGTCACCGTGCAGCTCTCCTAATCTTACTCTTTCCACCTACACTCAGGAGTGACACAGATTCATGTAAAAACGAATATGTGACAATAATCTGTGGGAGAAATCCAGGTTCAGACTAAATACAGATGCTGGTGGGGAAAAAGAGGGGAGGAAATGATATAAATAAAATACTCATGTGTGGATCACCAAAATAAATAACATTAAATATATACAAATTGGAAAGGAAGAAGTCAAAGTATCTTTATACACTGATGTATAAATAATATTATAAATAATAATAATATTATTATGATTTGTCTATAAATAATATTGTAGGTTTAAATGATCCTAAAATTTTCACTGTGAAACTCCTATAGCTGATAAACATTTTCAGTGAAGTATTTGGATACAAATTAACTCATGAAACTTAGTAGCTTTTGTATATACAAATGACAAACAGACTTAAAAAGAATTCAGAAAACAACATCTTTCATGGTAGCCACAAATTATATACAATCTATTGAGGTAACTCTATCCAACCAAGTGAAAGACCAGTACAAGAAAACCTTCAAGACAATGAAGAAATTGAAGAAGACATCAGAAGATGGAATAATATCCTATGGTCATGGATCAGGAGGATTAATATAATAAAAATGAACATCTACCGGAAAGCAATATTCAAATTCAATGCAATCCACACCAAAATTATAACACAATTCTTCACAGATCTTGAAAGGACAATTTTGTGGTTTATATGAAAAAAAAAAACAGGATAGCTGAAAGAATCCTGAATAATAAAAGAGCTGTGTGATTCTCACTGTCAATGGTTTCAAATTGCTCTTGTAGTCATAGAAATAAAAACAGCATAGTATTGTGAAAAAAGACATGTACTCAATGGAATAGAATTGAAGACACAGACTTAAATTCACACATCTGTTGACACCTGTTTTTTGATAAAGAAATCAGAAATACTCACATCTGAACAGACAGCATCTTCAACAAATGGTGCTAGTCAAATTGGATGGATGCATATAGTAGAATCCAAATAGATACATGCCTATCATCCTGTACAATACTCAAGTCCAAATGGATCAAAGACCTCAACATAAAATTAGATATTCTGGACTTGATAGAAGAGAATGTGGGATATAGTCCAAAAGTAAGAGCACAGGAAACAATCCCCTGAAGGGACACCAATATCACAAACCCTAATATTGACAAACAATAAATATGCCCTCATGAAACTGAAAAGCTTCTCCAAAGAAAACTTCACCATTATTTCACAAAGGAGCAACCAACAACATGGGAAAATATTTTTAAATTATAACTCTAAAATGGACTAATATCCAGAATACATAACAAACTTAAAATATAAGGAAACACAACTCAAAACAACAAACACAAAAAAACCCCCAAAATATCAGGAAAAGAAATTAGTGGATTAAAAAATGAGGTATAGATATATAGAGAGAATTTTAAAAGAAGAAACTCAAATGACTAAAAATACTTAAATGTTTAACATCCTTAGTAACTAGGGTATTATAAATCAAAACAACTTTGAGATTTCATCTTAAATCATGAGAATGGTTAAGATCAATAAAACAAGTGACTATTCATACTGGCAAAGATACTGAGTAAGGGTAACACCCCTACATTGCTGGTGGGAGTGAAAACAAATAAAAATACAATGGAAAACAGTGTAGTAGTTCCTCAAGATGATGGGAATCTATCTATATCAGTTATACCACTATTTCACAATATATTCAAAAGCTTCATTCTATCACAGAGACACTTGCTCAACCATGCCCATTGCTACTGTATTCATAATAGCCATAATCTGGAAACAACCTATAATAAAGAAAATGTAGTACATTTACACAATGAAATACTATGCAGTTGTTAAAAAATGAAATCATAAAATTCAAAGGTACATGATGAAAATTAACAAAAGACAAGAAAGGAGTTGAAATAAGTGACCAAGTGCCAACATGTTCACAGTCAGCAGGAAAAGGTTTACACTAACAGAACTTATGACCAAGCTACTTACAAAGAAGTTATGGCAGGATTTGGTAGAACAGCAAAATAATTACTTTCTGATATGCTCATGTCATCACCTTGTAAAGCTGCATCAAGCCTTCTAGAATAGGAGAGGCCACCAGAAATGTGAACTAACAGGTCTTGCTCATTTGCCCTGGAGTTCTATAGCAGTAGATCAGACCCTTTGTTTTTGTAGATATGACTGCTAACAGTTGTTCATCACAATACATGGATTTCATTGATTTCTTTAACTTTTAGTTCTGAAGTCTCCATTTCATCTAAATCTTGCATTGGAAATGCATGCATGCTTTTTATTGCTAATATCCCCTTTCTTCATTAGAATCTCAATCACAAACTTAAAAGGGATGAAGAAAGCATGTATTTTGTTCCAATGATAAGAATTTAGTTTTAAGTAATAGCTTTGGTAGGTCTGATTTACCAGAAGGGTGTGTAGATATGGTTGCCCATAGTCGGTTTACACCATATTGACAGGCATTATCTCTGTGCAATAGCAAAGATTTTGTAACTATTTTTCAAAAATATGTAGTGTAGTCTAATGTTAAATATTGCATTATATACCAGGAACTTTATTTGCAAACATTTTGTTTGTTGTGTAGTTATGTGTGAGTTTGATGTGTTCACCAGCACAGCAATGTGTGTTTGCAGGTCAGTGCCACCTATTGGATTCTGTTCTCTTTTTCTATCACTTTGGCTACAGAACTTGAGTGCAGATAATCAGGCTTGGCAGCAATTGTCTTTATTCACTGAGTCGTGTCTCTGGCTCTGGAGTCTATACACTTAGCAAAACCATTTCTGTGGTGCCTATTTGTACTAGGAGGCTGCTTGTTCATTTTTCAAATGCACAGACTCCTGAAATAGTCACTCAGAAACCACATCATTTGCAATACTGTTTGACCAGGAGCTTAAGCATATTTCTGGCTAACTCATATCTTAAATTAAGCCATCTCCATTAATCTGTGTATTGCTATGAGGCTGTGACTTATCTGGTAATGTTTCAACATATGTCCCTGGTGGGGCTACATAGATTCTCCTTGACTCCATCTTCTTTCTCCCAGCATTCAGTTTAATTTTCCTTGCCTAGCTCTAGTTTTCTTTTTCCCTATCACAGGCCAAGACGGTTTCCTTATTAACCAATGGTATTCACAGCATACAGAGGGGAATACCACATCACCTTCCCTTTTTTGTTTAAATTAAAAGGAAGGTTTTAACTTTAATACAGAAAAATTATATACAACACAGCAGATATCAAGCAAGAATTGTAGTTACAATATTGATGTCTACATTACCTTCTTATCATAATTAAGGAAAACTATAACATTAACTATATATTCTTCAACTCTATCAAAGACTCCAGAAAAATATAATATTCCCTAAGTAAACAGGAAGTACACTGTAAGCAACATCCAAAACTCTCTAATTGAGAGACATCTCACTGCCTGGACAGTCACCCAAAGTTCGTCTGTATCATTGGCAGTGAGATGTCTCTGTCAACAATGAGACACATCTGCTCCTGGCAGCAGCAGTCTACTTCAAGAGGATGATGGGCATCTAAGAGGCTTATAATGGAGTTTGCTAGCCATTTGGGCAAGAAACTACTCTTGTCTGGACTGCTTGCTGTTATGCTGTATGAACTGGACATTCAGGACCCACAGAGAAAAATTAAGTGTATTTGAATTAATTTCAAGAACATACTGATTATATTTTTAGGGGGGATATTTTTTTAATTGAGAAAAGGTCTTCCAGGATTAATTTTGGAAAATTGGACAGCAGGGACTTCTAATGCAATTGTTTCCCAATAAGGAGATTTCTTTTTCTTTCCTTTAGAAGAGCTCAGTCTGGTCTCAGTCTCTATCTCCATCCATGGCCAGATGAAGGTTCTATGGTGATATGCAAGATATTCATCAGTATGGCTATAGGATAGGATCATTTCAGGTTCCCTATCCTCAGCTGCCCCAGGAACTAACTGGGGACATCGCCTTGGGCACCTGGGAGCCACTCTAGGTTCAAGTCTCTTGCCAACCCTAAGGTGGCTCCCTTAACTAAGAATTGTGCTTCCCTGCTCCCCTATTCAACCTTCCTTTATCCCAATCATCCTGTTTCCCCAAGTTCCCCCTATCCTCCCCTTCTCACTTTTCTCTCCCCATCTTCCCTTACCCCCATCCCACCCCACCCCCAGGAGGATAACTATATTGTTTTCCTTTGGGTTCACCTTCTTATTTAGCTTCTTTAGGATCACCAATTATAGACTCCGTGACCTTTATTTATGGCTAGAAACCAATTATGAGTGAGTACATCCCATGTTCATCTTTTCGGGTCTGGGTTACCTCACTCAGGATAGTGCTTTCTATTTCCATCCATTTGCATGCAAAATTCGAGAAGTCATTGTTTTTTACCTGGAGAAAATCAACAAGATTGATAAACCCCTATCCAAACTAATCAAACAGCAGAGAGAGAATATGCAAATTAATAAGATCAGAAATGAAAAGGGGGACATAACCACAGACACAGAGGAAATTCAGAGAATCATTAGATCTTACTACAAAAGCCTGTATAACACAAAACTGGAAAATGTAAAAAAAAAAAAATGGACACTTTTTGAGATAGATACCATTTACCAAAGTTAAACGAGGACCAGGTGAACAATCTAAATAGACCTGTTAGAAGCGAAGAATTAAAAGCAGTTATCCAAAACCTCCCTGCCAAAAGAAGCCCAGGACCAGATGGTTTCAATGCGGAATTCTACCAGAACTTCCAAGAAGACCTAATACCTATATTCCTTAATTTATTTCACAATATAGAAACAGAAGAGGCATTGCCAAATTCCTTTTATGAAGCTACAGTTACTGTGATACCAAAACCGCACAAAGACTCAACCAAGTAAGAGAATTATAGGCCAATCTCACTCATGAACATCGACGCAAAAATCCTCAACAAAATACTGGCAAACCGAATCCAAGAACATATTAGAAAAATTATCCATTATGATCAAATAGGCTTCATCCCAGAGATGCAGGGCTGGTTCAACATAAGAAAATGTATCAATGTAATCCATCATATAAATAAACTGAAAGAGAAAATCCATATGATCATTTCATTAGATGCTGAAAAAGCATTTGACAAAATTCAACATCCCTTTATGATAAAAGTCTTGGAGAGATTAGGGATACAAGGGT
>NW_004949159.1:1594374-1613230 GCF_000317375.1 Microtus ochrogaster
TGATAGTATACATAGGCGACCCCAAAAACTCTACCAAAGAACTCCTACATCTGATAAACACCTTTAGTAATGAGGCAGGATACAAGATCAACTCCAAAAAATCAGTCGCCCTCTTATACACAAAGGATATGGAAACAGAGAGGGAAATCAGAGAAGCAGCACCCTTCACGATAGCCACAAACAGCATAAAATCAGGAAAACGACAAGGATGTCCACTCTCTCCATACCTCTTCAATATGGTGCCTGAAGTTCTAGCAATAGCAAGAAGACAACATAAGGGGATTAAAACCATTTCTTATCTCTTGTTACATTCATTGCCTGCAGTTAATGGTGCACTTCCTTCAATACACATGGTTGATAAGATAACCAGTCAAATATGCCATTGTAAATCAATCACAAGTTTTTGACAATTTTTAACAATTACTAGGAAATTGTTTCCTACCAAATAAAAAATAAGTAATACTTAAAATAAGTCTAAGAAATAAATAAAAGGAGGACATAGAAGACATGAAATTGTGAGGAGTAGGTAGTGGGAAGTTTGCAGGGAGCTTGAGCTGAGGAGGTGGTGAAGGATGATCTAAGTGGATTATATTCATGTTTGAAATAGAGCAAATACAATCTTGAAGAACAATGTTTACAACAGAATCTAAAGAATACTAAACAATCAAGTCTAGAACATTTTACCACACTGTTCACTTTTATCTTTTGAGTTTCAAATTTTAGTATCAATGGGTTAGACTGATGGTATGTTTTGGTATGTGTTGGTGATATAATGTTATAGCTGGAAATTTGATGTTAAACTTATTAGATGATGAAATATGCAGTCTCTTAGGGACAAAAGATACATTTATCTGGTAATATTGTACCAGTTGCTGTTTTCAAAAAATTTTAATTATTGGTTCAATTTTAAATATTGAAATGTTTGTGGATTTTATTCACAAATGTTGTTTAATAAGAGAAGCTTGACTCTTCTTATATCAGCTATTTCCATAACATAGGCTTAGTCCTGAGCTCAGCTAATTTTCTTAAAGAGCTACTGAAGTTTTCCCATGTATTTTGCAAGCCAACAACCTTTCTCTTCATGAAGGACTACTTTCATTATTTTTAATTTTACTTCTAGGTATGTGTTTATCTGTATGAGTACAGCTATCTCAGCAAAAGGAGAGTGACAGTTGCCTTGGAGCTAGAGTTACCGGTAATTTTCTGAGCAGTCTTCCCCGAGTGCTGGGAACTGACGGAACTAGGGCCCCCTGGAAGTGCAGTATACACTCATGACTCATGAGACATCTCTCAGTCCCCGGGGATTCTTTTAATCCAGAGGAAATAGTTGTGAAAAATGATTCATGAGCCAATGAAGGTATATTTGAACGGGCTTTTCTGACATGTCAAAAATGTTTTGAAAGAGAGAACAGAGGTTTTTATGTTGACATCTTGCCAAGGGTATATAGGACCAGGAAAAGTTCAACATTGTAAAAATGATATTTTCCTAAAAATATAATAGTAATAATAATAATAACAACAACAACAACAACAACAATGGCAACAAATACAACTGAGAACCTTTGGAAACAATGAGGTTCATGTATTTACATGAAGAGCTGAGTTGCTGGCAAAAACTCCTAGGCATAGATTATTAATCACATAATCTGCAGTGACTACTAACAACAAATACAAACCAAATTAGTTGTACATACATGCCAAGTTTCACGTTAGCATGAATTGTATCAGTAGCTCAGAGAGGGATGCTCTGATGTTCTGTCTTCAAGTTTGGCATTGTTACAGCTGGTTTCTGAATTAAACAGACACTTATGAATGGGTTTGTGTTGGTATAGGTTAGCAATATGATGATGCTACACTCACAGACTCCTGGAAGAAAAAAAGGCATTAATTTTCTACTAGCAGAAGATACTATTTAAATCTGTGCAGGCCCTGCTAGATATTTTTGTTGTAATAAACTCATTATGCATCAAAACCAAAAGTCAAACTCCCACTTCTGTTGTTTTAAATCCCACAAAGTATTTTCTAGATCCTGGAATAATTAAAGGTAAGTCCACATATCCATTTTTTTTTCCTATTAGGTTATTCCCAACCCAAACATCAGCAAACTCACTGTCAACTGTCCTTATTTCAGTGACCTCAAAACTGCAATCCAGGCAGCCTTAGATGTTAAACATGTCAAAACCAGGGATACAACGTTAGAAATTTGAAAACCCAGAATTTTGAGATGTCCTTTGGCATGGATAAAACTACAGAAAACCCTCATGAACAAATTCCAAAAATTAAGGCTTTTTTTGATTATTAGAACTTTTTTCTTGTCCACCAAGTTTCAAATATATTTTCTTTATTCACTGGAAAATGTACAAAGGCTCTAATATGTTCATTTTTGATATTCAAAACGTTTGAGGACTAGGAAATAAATTTTGACATTTTCTGTAGTATAAAAGCCACATGAAACCATAGCAAAACTAATATAGGTAAAAGTTATCAAACATTATATTTATTGTGTGCTAGTCACTAAGGATACAGAAATGGAAATTCCTATTGTCCTTTTGACAGGAAGCTCAAATGTAAGTGCAGACATGGCAAACAAGGGGTTACACTGTAGTAATATCCTAGTAATTGCTACCTCTGGACAGATGAACTAATTCTGCTTGTTTTACTATTTTCACTTTTTTTAATATAATAGTTAAAATCTGTGACAGAATGCAAATTAATCATTGTTACGATCTTTTTCAGGCGCTTAAAATGATTTACCCCTAACAAAAGAGAACGATATATACTAGACGAAGAGATGGCACGGGGGGGGGGGGGTGCTGTCAGAATGAATCTAGGTAGAGGAAGTCCACGGCAGAATGGAAAGTCTGGGAGCCTGAGGATGTGTGTGCCACCTGTCACTCCTTTTTAACAGCTCTGAACTTGGTCAACTGCTTAGAATATTATTGCTCCATTTTTCAATCTGTGCCTGTGGCAGCTTAACATAGTCATGAACACTTTCTTCCATTCCCTTTTCTTTTCAATTTTGGTTAATATAGACTACCGTTTCTGAAGGTAGCCCTGAGGCCAAGGAGAATATTTACATCTGCTGCTATGCAGCCAATAACGGAGCCAATAAAGAATGCCAGAGATTTTGCACCCTTCCCATTATGTTTTCCTGGCTTCCTGTGGGTATTCTATGAAAGATTGTGGGTGTTTTTAGTCAAGAAAACAACATATTTCTTTTTATCATTCTGTCCTTGTGGTGTTTTCATTTAAACAGATTTCCTGTCAAGTGATACTGAATTTTCAATAATATTTTCTTTGTCTTCCGAAACATGTTCAATGCCTTTAATAATACATTATATTTACTTTTGGTATTCAAATAATTTTGATAGACTAGAAAATGCATTTTGAGATTCTCTATAATACCAACAAGACCAATGAAGCTGAAAAAGCAGGCATCTTTCATATCTCCAGTGTGAATAGAAGAAAAGCAACACACCTCAAATTTCAAAAGGGTAACTATACCTGAGATGTTTAAGTTCTTTAACTGTGTATGGTTAACCTCGGCAGGGAGAACTCTTTCTGTCTGGGAGTCCTAAATTTGTAATTTTGGTGCTTCTAAGCCTAAAAAATCATAGACAGACCGGCAGATAATAGGGAAATGGAATAAAGACACATTATGCAATGAATATATCTATAAGCACACAAAGTAATAACTACTTAAAATGTTTCTGTGGAATCATTACAGATGGAAACGGGATGATTGGGGATAAAGGAAGGTTGGATAGGGGAGCAGGGAAGCACAATTCTTAGTTAAGGGAGCCACCTTAGGGTTGGCAAGAGACTTGAACCTAGAGTGGCTCCCAGGTGCCCAGGGCAATGTCCCCAGTTAGTTCCTGGGGCAGCTGAGGTTAGGGAACCTGAAATGACCCTATCCTATAGCCATACTGATGAATATCTTGCATATCACCATAGAGCCTTCATCTGGCCATAGATGGAGATAGAGACCGAGACCCACACTGGAACACTGGACTGAGCTCCCAAGGTCCCAATGAGGAGCAGAAAGAGGGAGAACATGAGCAAGGAAGTCAGGACCACGAGGGGTGCACCCACCCACTGAGACAGTGGGGCTGATCTATTGAGAGCTCTCCAAGGCCAGCTGGACTGTGACTGAAAAAGCATGGGATAAAACTGGACTCTCTCAACATGGCGAACAATGAGGGCTGATGAGAAGCCAAGGACAATGGCACGGGATTTTGATCCTACTTCATGTTCTGGCTTTGTGGGAGCCTAGCCAGTTTGGATGTTCACCTTCCTAGACATGGACGGAGGGGGGAGGACCTTGGACTTTCCACAGGGCAGGGAACCCTGACTGCTCTTTGGACTGGAGAGAGAGGGGGAGAAGAGTGGGGAGAGTGGGAGAGGAGAGGGAGGAGGGGGAGAGGAGAGGAAGGAGGGGGAGGGCAATGGGAGGCTGGGAGGAGGCGGAAATTTTTTTTCCAATAAAAAAAAAAACAGAATATGAATGGAGGGAAAAGTGAAAAAAGAAAAAAAAGAATTACATATAGGCCGGTGAGCCAGCTCAGCTAGACTAGATGTCAGCTCTTCCCTTCCATGTCTAGGTTAGGCAGAACTTTTGGCTGGAGCTCTTTCCTAACTTACTCTTCAGGTGCAAAGCAAATGGAGGACAATGGTAAAATGAACCCTGTTGATTCGATCATTTGTAGAAGTCATTATGGTGTATGGTCACCCTTTCTGAAATACTTGAATTACTTTAAGTGATGATTCATCTCTTAGGTTAAATTTCTAAATCAGTGCCTAACCTCTTATTCTGTGACTTTGGGCTAGAAACACATGCCCTTAAGTCAGGGTGACTGCAGCAGGGAGAAAAGCTTTAGGTAGGTATTCCAGGATTGATGCTGTCCATGGGTAGTTGATCAGAAGGTAGGCAAGGGGTTATTAACACTATTTTCTACTTTACTAGTTATGCATTTACTCTCATGGAGTAGGTCTTGAGATCAGACAGAATGAAGCTGGTTATGTCCACGAGATGGTTAATCTTGATTATCAACTTGTCACACATGGGAAAGGGAACCTCAATGGAGGAATTGCCTTCATCAGTTCTACTTGTTCTTATGTCTGTGCGACATGTTTTTCTCTTTGGCTTATTTATATTATATTTACAATAGTTCATTCTCCTTTCAGACTCTCCTTATGCTTTTTCAAATTCATTGCATTTTCTTTCATTGCTATCTCATGCTTGTATATTCCTAAAATAACCTGCTCAGTCTATATACTGCAATTTGTCTTTCTTTTTTCTTTCTTTCCCTTCTTTTTTTTGTGGGGGGGCGGTGTTGAGAAAGATTTTGGTTTTTCAAGACAGGGTTTCTCTGTAGCTTTGGAGCTTGCCCTGAAATTATCTCTTATAGACCAGGCTCACCTCAAACTTACAGAGATCCATCTCCCTCTGCACCCCCAATGTTGTGATTAAAGGGGTGTGCCACCACCCAGCTGTGTCCTGCTATTTGTATGTATGCATTCAGACCTAGCAAATTGGTATTGGAGAACCAATTGGTGTGCTCCTGTGTTCTTCCCTTTGGAAGACTATTTCTCCTCTCAAAATTCCTTAGTTATCTGTAGTTCTTTGTGCAGGGCTGAGGCCTTGTGGATTTTTTCTCCTCCACTTTGACATGTCTATTTCTGTTGTCCTTGTCCAGTTCACGGTTGTGGAGTCATGGTGCTATAAATTTATAGAATTATTAAGAGACATGATCTCAGAGATGACCCTCTGATCTTCTGATTCTTATAATTCTTAATTTATTTAGGAAAGCCCAACCTATTAGTGATGCCATCTCTAGACAGGGTTTGAGTGTTGAGAAAGATATGTGAATAGGAACATGGGAGCAAGCTAGTAGTCAGTGATGCTTTGGATTTTGCTTCAAAGTCCCTGACTTGGGTTCTTTCCTTTGCTTCCCTCAGTGGTGTATGTAACATGTAAGTTAAAATAAACTTTTCTTCTGTGCATGGCTTTCAGTCATGTTATTAATCACAGCCACTGAAAGTAAACTAAGAGAGACTATCTAGGCCCTGCGTTGAGGAACTAACTCAGTATATCTGAGTATGATCTGAGAGCTTTGATTTCTAGAATGTGCCTGAATGATCATGCTCTCTGAAACTGTTTTTCAAAGGTGAAATTTTGGATACCACAATCCATACACACAGTTTATTTTAAAAAATGAATGGAAAAATATCTGTGGGTATTATTGCACATATTCTCTCTTCCATCTCATTTTTCATAATTGCTTCTATGTCAGTTACACAAAGGGAAAATTTCTAGACTTTTCCACTGGTTGTAGCACCCAGGGTTATGGTCTCATGAAGGCCCAAATACTAATGTTGAGAAACCAAATAATTCTAATTTATTCCAAATTTTTTTTGTGAGTAAGAAGATTTCTAAACCTTATTTTCAATAAAGTGAAGGGCAGTCTAATGAAAATTCACCTGACATATTTCCAAAATTAATTTTGTTGTACAGATTACTTTGTGAATTCAGACAGAAGGAGTTCAAACTCATTTAGTGGCATTGGCATAAGAAATTTCCTTTCACTTTCCTTCAGTCCTTTGCCATTAAAATGTGTCAGTCTTTATTATAATACACAAAGAATTGTAATAACATGGCAGGTACTGTGCCCTATATCACTCCAACAAAAGGTGGCTTCCTTCCATAAACAAATGAAACAATCTTAGAAAGGGCAAATCATTTCACAACCATTATATGTGCTTGAAATAGATGTGTATTTATGCTAATAAACAAGCATATTAAAATCACTACTGCATTTAGACAGCTTTGAACAATGGTTAATGAAAACGGTTTTCAGAATGAAGTTCCAATGTAAAAGTTTGTTAGCCCTTAAATTCATTTAGTGACAGCAAATTATGAAAAATTATATAATCATTTGCAAATTTAAATTATTTAAAGAATGACCATTAAGCACAAAATGCCCTAATTATGTAGGAAGACTGCGAAATAACAGGAGGTCTGCAATATAAGTTAAGAAGGAAAAGAGAAATGTGAAATTTTCTGAATTTAGTTCATGCATTTCTCAAATGGATGAGAGATAGCCACATGCATGCTTGGACATATGAAAAGATGATGTCACAATTTTATTTTTGTATGTATTAACGTATGTAGCAAATTATGTTGCTTATAATGAGATACACTTCAAAAACTTTTCTATTGATTCAAAATGTGCTAGACTACTACTCCATGTAAAATACTTAATTTTCTCAAAAATAACATTTTTCTTTTTTGTTCTTGAATATGTACTTAAAAAACAGATCACATAGAATGATCTAGAATAACATTTGGTACAAAAATAACTCTGAAAACCTTGTTAATGTTTAGTATGCACTGTACAGACTATTAAATAGAAGGAAGAAAGATCTCAATTGAGTAAGAAAACTAACTCTACTTGTACATAAAGGAAACAGTATTCAATATATGAAGAAGAGATCCTAGGTGAGGCTTTTATTCTTAGAGTCCGAGATAAATGTAATAGCATTTTAAGTGACAATACAGCAACAAGGAAACCTATTCATGAGAAAATGATGTCATCTATGTAGTTGGAATATGAAGATTCTTGTCAGGGAACACTGGAAAAAAGTATGTAAGAGTTGGAGGATCAGAGAGTGTGCTATGAGATTGTGCCTCCCAGTAATAACAGAAGTTACACCCTTAAAGTCTCACCAAACTGACTGTCAAATTTGACCAGATCAAGGACTATACCAATGAATACATTGAAGTAGGAGGGAAAAAGCCCACAAAGCCTCAACACAAAGAACTATAGGCAAGTGAGGAAGCTGAGAACAAGAAAGGCCATCTTCCTCAGGGATATTCATATATGTATACATCCATATATATGTGTACTTATATGTATACAATAACAATAAATGGAAAAGGAGACCTTGAACTAGAAGGCTAACAGAGTGGGATAAACAGTAAGGTATAAAGAAAGGAAAGGTAGAAATGTTGCAATTGTATTTTAATCTCAATTAAACGTCTTGCTTGGGTATGTTATCTTTAAGGGCCTGTGCTGATTCCCTGGGGTGGTGCAGGTTGCTTGGAGTGATTCATGGTTTCAATCCCTTACAGTTGAAAGGTTCTCAGAGTTGCGAGTGGCAAAAGCAGCTGTGATGCCATTAGGAGAGTCTGGTCATTGTCTTTTTTTTTCAAAGATTTATTTATTTATTATCTGTCAGTATGTATGCTTGCAGGCCAGGAGAGGGCACCAGACCTCGTTACAGATGGCTGTGAGCCACCATGTGGTTGCTGGGAATTGAACTCAGGACTTCTGGAAGAGCAGTCAGTGCTCTTAACCTCTGAGCCATCTCTCTGTCTGATATGCTAGGGTAATGGAGAATAAATCTAGACAGCCAAGAAAAAGGGGTAAAATACTTACATTCAAAAGTCTGGGCTGGGAGGTGGTGGCACACGCCTTTAATCCCAGCACTTGGGAGGCAGAGGCAGGCTGATCTCTGTGAGTTCGAGACCAGCCTGGTCTACAAGAGCTAGTTCCAGGACAGGCTCCAAAACCACAGAGAAACCCTGTCTAGAAAAACCACAAAAAAAAAGTCTGGATGGTCAGTCAGCTTCAGACAAGTTTATCCATTTACAATAAAAATATTAGTTACTGGTAAAAGTAGAGACTTAAACAACAAAAAATGATTATTCTTACCAGATGTTTATTAACTAGTTCAGAAGAATTCAACCATGTTTATCAGTACTTCATTCTTATCCTCAGAAGAGTTGGGTTATCTGTTTTACCTTTACGTACTATCATTTTAGAGTGGTTTCATCTCTAGTCCTGCACCTGAGCAAATGAAACTCATTTTTTTTCTAACTTGGGACAGGTACCGCCAACCTGTGCTTAACATCTCCTGTATCTCAGTGTGAAAGGAGCATGCTGAACGAGACTGTTGACTTGAATTTATTGTCTAGACGCCAGATCAAAGTAGAAGGAGGTAACTGACACAATAATGTTGTTCTCTGACACACCCACAGAGGAGAAAGACAGAGACAGAGACAGAGGGATAAGGAGGAGGAAAGAAGGGAGGGAAAGGAAGAGGGACAGGGAGCAACAACAATGCTAATAATAATCTCAACAACAACAAAAGAAAAACCTGTTCCCATCTACGTGTTCCTATTACCACTTCTAATCAATTCATTAAAGAGTACATTTTATTCAGTATGGCTCAGGTTTCTTGAATATTGCCTTTCTCACCAGATTCCATTACCTCAAATAATATAATTTTACTAAGTGGGTATATTCCCTTCATTAATACATTTTCCAATAGATATTAAATTTTAAGAAGAAAGTAGTCACCTGAATTTATTTAACATTTTATGCAAAAACTGGCATAATTCTTTTAAAATAGTTAAATTAATGAGTGAATTAAACTCAAAGCTTGAGCATAAGTGATCTTGATGATAATGGTGGTGTTGTAAAAATTAGTAAAATGATGTAGAAACTTCAGATATCTGAACAATAAATCCTGTTGGCAAGCTCTTCTTCAGACTATGTCCTAAGTTTAGTGCAAGCACTTCATTTTCCGTACACACATACACACACATACACAGAAAATGATATATTAGAAAACTGAAAAATGTACCATATATAACTAGTTATAGGATGAGAAGTTCTGTATAGCATATGTTTATTATTCAGAAATGCTTCTGGTACTATGAAGTCTGGACATGTTTGGTTTGTCTGAAATTACCTGCTACCTTGAAAGAGATGGAGTGAAGTTGACTGTTTTTTATTCTTTGTTCTTTGAGTACCACTCCACCCAGTTCCCCAAAAATACACATGGTGACGTATTCTTAAGAATATCCAGTCTTAGCTTTCTTTCGTTCGAGCCAACTTTCCTTAACTTAAATTATCACATCTATTTCTGTATATCTTTTCTTTCTTATTCTGTGTCTGGCTCCGTAGCTGGGTGGCTGGCCCCTTCTTTTCTCACTTCTTGATCTTCTACCTCTTATTTCTCAGATTTCTTCTCTTTTAATTCTCTCTGCCTTCCAGCCTCACCTATTATTTTTCCTGCCTTGCTATTGTCTGCTCAACTTTTATTAACCCAATTAGGTGTTTTGAGCAGGCAAAGCAACACAGCTTCACAGAATTAAACAAATATAAGATAAAAGAATGTAACACACCTTGGTACCATTAACAAATGTTCCCCAGCATAAACAAATGTAAGACATCTTCAAATAATATTCCACAACAATGGAGCAGATTTACAGTTAAAAATTCAGGGAACAGAAGGACTTTTTAGAGGTCAAATTATGTGGGAAAGCATAATTTGCTTAAATTATTTAACATAATTCAATCATTATTACAGTTAACACTTAAAAACAAAAACAAAACAGGGAAACAAGCAAAATCCCTGCCCACCTATTTCTGAAGCTGACTGGTCATCCAGATTTTGGATGGAAGAGGGTACTCCCCCTTTTTTATGGGAAGTCTGGTTTCTGGCCCCATGCACTTATGATCTCAGACTATGGACCAAAATGTCCTTATGACATCACTTTTGTTTGTTCTGGAACTCTCAGAATTCAATTGCAGCGACCAGTGGGACTGAATCCATGACTTCTGCAGAAGAGGCCTTGATCCACCCACAATCACACCAGGAGAAAAGAACCATTTTAAATATGCCAGAACATTTTGTTATTTATTTTTTTTTAGCAAAATCTGTACTCAGCAGAAGGTATTTTCACAGATTGTTTAGACTCAAATCAGTCTCAGTAAAGGACAAGCTCAGGTGAAGCCATCATATCCAAGTTAGGTATAAAAGGATGAACTTGCATAGTACACAGACTGGACTCCCAAGCTTATTACATGACTGAAACTTTGACAATTCATGTACTACATAGATATTCTGTATTTCTTGTCTATAAAAGATCTATTTCCAGAAGCTCATTTTCAGCAGTACTTCATTTTTAGTTATCCATGAAAATTACAAGGGAGATTAAAAGGGCAATATCATCATCATCATCATCATCATCATCATCATCATCATCATCATCATCATCATCATCACCATTGTTTTCATCATCATCATCACCATTGTTTTCATCATCATCATCATCATCAACAACAACTACTACACATTCTTAAGGAAAGAATAAACATTAAAACCACATTCAGATATAAGAGGGTTGCTACAATTATTTTCAGAGAATTTTACCATTCTAGTTAAGGAACTAAAGGATCTAGTCAGTAAAGAGCAAAAATCATGTAAGAAGCAGATGAGCAATGCTAGTAGATTAATGGAAATTCTGTAAGAGGTAAAAACAAATGAACAACAACAAAAAAAACCACTGAAGATCAAAATTATAGCAAGAGAAATGAAGATGACTTTAGCAAGCTCGTTAGAATAGAAAACAATAATGGAATAGCCTCCTCTGAGTTTCCCTCAATAGAAACTTCCGGATTTAAAACACAGAAGGAAAAAAGAGAGCGAGAAAGATTGACAGGAGTACAAAACAACTGGAAGTTGTGGGACAACTGCAAAGTATAGCATAAGTTCACTGGAAACATAAAAAGATAAGAAAGAAAGGAAGAAAAATTTGAAATAATGATATAAAAAATTCCACAAGTTATTATTTGGTACTACCTGACCAATTCTAGAAGTTCAAAAAACACCAAATAACTGGTCCTGGAAAGATGTCTCAATGAATAAGAGCACTTGTTTTTGCAGAGAACCCAGGTTCAAATATTAGAACCTACATGGTGGCTCATGAGTGTTGAACTCCAGTTCCAAGGCATCTAATGCCCTTTTCTAAATTTAACGGGTACCGTGTTTACCTGTAATACATATTTATGTATGCAGGCAAAATATTCATACAAACAAATAAATAAATCTTCAAAAAGTACTGAGTAGTCCAAAATCCTAATGTGCTAAGGATATTATATTCAATCATGAGAATATCAGTAATAAAAATAAAATGCTGAGAGAAGATAGTAAAAAAAATTAAGTTACTGTTTCTAGGAGTGAAGGTAGTCTTTATATATTTACGTTCTCTCCAGAAACTATACAATACAAGCTGAGTGAAATATTTAATGCTCAGAGAAAAATGAGTTAAATTCTATATTCTGTGAAATTATTATTTAAAAGTAAAGGAGAAAAAATAGAAATTTTCAGAATTAAACCAAAACTGAGAGGCTTTTGGCAGATCAAGAAATACTATGAGAAGTTCCTCAGAGGCAAATGTCAGAAACTGGGATCTAAATGAAAAGAAAAATGCCAGAAAAAGAATAAAAGAGAGTAAAATAAAATAAAATCATGTATTTGTAAAGTACTCAGCTGATATAGTAATTTATTCAAAACAGAAGCAGACCTGAATTAGAAAATGTATATGTTTGCCACTGTAGTCTTTTTAGAAAATTATTTACTTTAGTTTTGGAGATTATAATATAATCATATAATTTCCCCCTTTCCATTCTTCCCTGAACTCCTCCTATATACTGTCTTTGCTTTCTTCATTGCCCTTGTCATCTTCTTCATTAATTTGTCTTACATATATAATATGTATGTACATATATATTCCTAAATGCTTAATTAAGCAGAACCTGCTCATTTTGTAAATGTCACTTGTATCTGTGTCTTTAAGACCAATCATTTGGTATTAGATAACCAATGGCTTTGCTTTTCCCTGGAGAGGGCTGGTTCCCCTGTCTCTGTAGATGATCTTTTCCTCTGCTCTTAGCATTCCTTTGTTGTTCTTTCTGTAGAATTGAGGTCTCTGGGGCTCTCTCTACTCCTTCACTTCAGTCAACATTATCATGTTTATTGTTGCTGTCTTTGATTTTTTATCAATAAGTAGAAGGGATGACGGTGATTATATAAGGAAGAGAGGGAGGAATTGAAAATATTTGATTGTTACAATCAATTTGTGTATTCACCACAAGCCAATTTCTTTTCAACAAGCAGTATGGTATTGATACATTTTAAAGGCATGGTATCACCAGGCTCTCATTTTGTCTTTCCTTAAGCCCCTCAGTTCTTTATAGATATTGTCATAGAGTAAAGTAATATACACACCATGGAAATAACTGGACAATGGTACCAATTATTATTAGGCTGATTTTGTCTCTTAAAGTAGTAGTTTTTTTTCCCCCCAAGGGACTTCATTTTGTTTAAATAACTGACAAACGCATCTGATTTACAAGTTAGAGGTTGGGTAATGGTACACTTTTGATCCTCATCAGTAAGGATCCTGCTAGGTAAAAGGATTATAATGGACTGAACTCTAGGGAGCAACATTCAGTTATCTGTTAAACTTGCAGGTGTTGCCTGGTGTCAAGACTCCTCCTAAAGAGCAGATATATGACTCAAGTTCAATTTCCCATTAGTAAATAAAATTCTGTGGTTTTGGTCTTCAGTTTTATAAGTGGGTAACCCTAGTGCCCTTCAGGGTTGTTAATATCTAAGTGATGACCTAAAAAAGAAACATTGCCATTAGTCACATCAATAAAGTAGTAATGCTTATATCAATATTTAATTAAATTGATAATACATATAAAATGATTACTGTATATTTATGTCTAAGTAAAAAGTTAAAGTTCCTGGCTAGTTTTATACCAATTTGACACAAAATAGAGGCATTTGGAAGGAGGGAGCCTCAAATGAAAAAGTGCCACCACCAGATTAGCTTCTGGAAAAGCCTACATTTTCTTAATTAGTGATCTCTGAGGACCAAGCCCATTGTGAGTGATGCCAGTCCAAGAACATGGCCATAGAATACATAAGACAGCAGGCAGAGGTGCTTCCCAGTGGAAAAGTAGTTGTCTGTGGATGATGGTTGAGCCTTGCTCCAAAATCCTAAAGGTCTCCTCAATGCTTCTGCAGTGTGGTTATGATAGTAGAAATTAAGTGATACTTGAAACATATTTTTGATCCTAGGAAGAGTGGTCATACCCCCAATTTTCTATAAGTACCATGACAGAAAACTAAGACAGAGGCATTTTTCCCTCATTAAACCTGTTTACACCAAATATCAAATCATTAGAAAAGTGTTAAGTCTTTTTTCAGAGAGTTCAAATGGAGCTTGCTTCTCTATCAAGCTTTTAATTCTGTAATTGAAATTTGGGATTGTAGATAATTCTAAGAATTCCAACATCAATTTTCCTTCCCCTCTACTTCATTTTTTTATTAACAAAGAATTAATTCATATATATATATAAATTGAAATTGGGACTGGAAGATGGCTCAGCAGGTAGATTGCTTAATGAACAATTGTGAGAACATGCGTTTGAAACCCCAGAAGTCCTGTGATGTCAGGTGCGGTCGAGCATGTCTGTAATCCTAATACTCCTTTGGAGAGATGTGAGGTAGAAACAGGGCAACCACCAGAGCTCATAGGCCAACCAGTGCACTTGCATCTGTGGAACCAAGAAAAGCTTATCTCAAACAAGGCAGAAAATGAGAAACGATACCTGAGAATATCCTCTGACCTCCTCACCTGTGCTGTGAGACATGAATACCCACACTCATACACAGGAATGCACACACACACACACACACACACACACACACACACTCCCAAGACATACCTGTGCACATAAATAAATGACAAGTGAGGACTTCTCAAATATTTTATATTTTGAGACTAGCAACATGCAGTCTCAAAAAACAAGTAATTTCAGAGAGTTAGAAATTATCTCACTAAGAAATGACAATTCCTACACATCTGGCCTCCTCACTTTGTAGAAAAATAGTCCATTAGCTAACTTAAAAATCTTATTTTTTTACTTTTTCTCTTAAGAAGTTCTTCATATACCCAGGAAACCATTGTATTCTCATGACACTTAATTAATAAACTCTTTACCTACGCTAGGACTCAAATCCAATCTCAATACCCCTAAAAACAGTGTTTAAAAATGCTACTTTCACCTAAGGTTCTTAGGACTCATCCCTAGTTGACTAGTTCAAACACTTTTCTTGCTTGGCTGCTCTGATTACCTTGTGCTTATTACTTTTACTTTTCTATTTTTCGTATTTCTTTCCTATTATTTTTGAGTGTTTTCTTTTTTACCTGTCTTTTAGCTACAGGTTAGCACCTTTTCATATTCAAATTTTGAGCCTTGCTTTTGTGCTGTGCTCCATCGACATCCTCTACCTTTATAACCCTATTATACTACCTCAAGGAATCAAATATGACTAAATCTTCCAGCGTGTGTGACAATGAGTCGCTGTAAAATTATGAATGGTATCTTAAATTCTTGAGAGGGTTAAACTGTAACAACCAGGTAACCTGGCAAATATTCTCTGAAATTCTGTATATAGAAAGGAAGTTCACTTGAAAAAAAAGTGATGAAAGAAGAATTTGGAAGTAAATTATAGAACAAGAATATCTTTTATTAGACATTACCTATCATGAAATTATATTATGAGTTCATTTTTCAAAAATGGAAAGTCAAGTAGTAGATTATTTGACAGAAGCATGGGTTCCTTGGTAATGTGATTTAAATTATTTTTTGTATAATAAAACAATGCGAAAGTACACAATAAAGATAATCCTCAAAACGTTCCCAGTACATCTTCGTATCATACTAACATCTCACAATATTTTTTCTTTAGAAAGGGCTTATGTTTTATAAGGCATAAATACTAATAGGCAAAATATTAAAATTTATATGCCAGGTATAAAATTCGTTCCCCAAAACCTAACAGAACAATGACAAAAAAAAACTCTTAAAAAAAAAGGAAAAAATTTTCAAGTGCAAACTAAAGCAAAATTGCTGTGTTTGTTAATGACACCAGTAAGAGAGACACATAATATATAGCTCATATGAACAATTTACAGTGCATGTTCTGGCCAGAGGTTAGCATACTATATACTTTAGTGGCCTTGTTATACCCCCTTGGTGATGCTGCAATACAATTTTATTGGAGCTTATTCATAGCTATTATGTCTTTTAAGTATATGGCTAGTATGAATATATCCAGCAAATGCTGAAATATTTTATCTTTGGTTCTTTGCATATAATACTCCTTCCTTTGGCCAATTCTAATGCTATGTCAGATAAACCTTTTCTTTCTTTCTCTCTTTCTTTCTTTCTTTCTTTCTTTCTTTCTTTCTTTCTTTCTTTCTTCTTTCTTTCCTTTTGATCGGGTGTGTGCTTAAATAGAATCTTTGGGGATTTCTAACCTTCTCCTAGAAACATGATTGAGAATATTAAAAAAACACATTTGGGATCATCATATTCCAACCCACACTCTTGCAGATGCCTTCTTCCCCACCAAAGGCTAGGGCAGCTCTCTGAACCCCAGGTAAGATTGCCCCCCACAGCCCACACCAACCAGGCATAACCATAATCACCCCTTATCTCCTTGTCATCTTATACCAAGCTACACTTCTTCAGAAGTTCTTTACCTCATCAGAGGCCTACCCAACCTCCTGAAAATTAGGTAAGCCACAACTTCAACAACTCTGCCTGAGGAAGAAGAAGATATTTCCAGTTTAAAAACAAGAAATATTTTTGGCAAAATCATATAAGAAAATTTTTCTTACTTAAAGAAGGGCATGTCTATAAATGTTCAAGATTACAGAATGCTGAATAGATTAGACAAGAAAAAAAATCCCCTCACCACACGTCTTTAATCCCAGCACTTGGGAGGCAGAGGCAGGTGGATCTCTGTGAGCTCGAGGCCAGCCTTGTCTACTAGAGCTAGTTCCAGGACAGGTGCCAAAGCTACAGTGAAACCCTGTTTTGAAAAATCAAAAAAAAAAAAGCAAGCAAAAAATTAAGCACACAGATAAAAGAAAAGCTGCAAGAGCAAAAGGCCAAGTAACCTCTGATGGCAGATCTATGAGAATTACACCCAACCTCTCAATAGAGACTAAAAGCCATAAAGGTCTGGACAGATGTGCTGCAGACTCTAAAAGATTACATAATACAGCACTAATTACTATACTAAGCAGTTAAGCAAAACATTAAACCACTGTTAATGGAGAAAGAAAAATATTACGTGGTAGAGTCAAATTTAAACATTTGTATCTATTTACAACTCCAGCTCTGTAGAAGGTATTAAAAGGAAAATTTCTAACTAAAGGATGTTAACTACACACATGAAAACACAGGAAATAAATAATCTCATAACGAATAATAGTATAACTGAAAGAAAGAAAACACAAACATACTCACCCACACTACCACCACCAATAACTACAACAAAATAACCGGAATTAAAAATCATTGGTCATTGATATTTCTCATTATCAGTGGACTCAATTCTCCAATAAAAAGACACAGGCTATTAGAATGGGTCTAAAAACATCCATCTTTCTGCTGCATACAAGAAACATACCTCAACATCAATAATAGACGTCATCTCACAGTAAAAGGTTTGAGAAAATAATTCCATTGTTACATAATTTTTAATAATGGTAAAAAGAACTGTGTGATGACTTAGACCTTGTAATCTATCCCATGGATTGTCTTGCAGAATACAATATTGACTTGGTGTGCAAACATTTTGAATTTAGATGAAAATGTTGAAACTTCTTCAGTAAAGAAGACGTTTTTGTTGAAGATCTTCATGCTCAAGATCTCTGTTCTTTAGGCACCTGTGAATGTAGCAATGGTCCAATGTCATTTCTTGGTGCATTTGGTCAAAAGGCGTGGGAAGTCTCATACAGTATTGCACATGCCCATAGTTATTATTAAACTGCTAAATGCAATTAATAACTGTAAAATTAAAATGCATTGACAATTTTTACCCTTTCACCTATTTCTGTATGAACTGTATCCTGTATAAGTTCATCATGCGCTTATTGTTAGTATATCAGAATATTCATGATTAAAAATGTATATGATTGCCAAAAAAAAGAAAAAAATAATTTCAAACAAATGTCCCAAGGAAGCAAGCTGGTGTATTTATTCTAATATCTAATGAAACAGACTTCAAAAAAGAGATGAGAGGGATACTTCATACTCTTCAAGGGGAAAATCCACCAAGAGGACATCTCAATTATCAGTGTCTACGCCCCCAAACACAAGGACATACACATTTGTAAAGGAAGTACTATGTAAGCTTAAATCACACATTGACCCCAACATATTGATAGTGGGAGACTTCAATACCCCACTGCCAACAAAGTATTGATCATCCAGAAAAAAACTAAACACAGAAATACTAGAGCTAACAGATATTATGACTCAAGAGAACCTAACAGATGTCTACAAAATATTTCACCCAAATGAACAAATGAATACACTTTCTGCAAGCCTCATGGAACATTCTCCAAAACTGACCAGATGCTCAGTCACAAAGAAGTCTCAACAGATAAAAGAAAATGAAAACAACCTCCTGCATCTTATCAAAACACCATGGATAAAAGCTGGATTTCAACAATGACAGAAACAACAAAAAGCCTACAGACTCATGGAAAATGAGCTTCTTTATACTATAGGACTAATAAGTCAAGGAAAAAAAATAAATATGGAAATTAAATGCCTCCTAGAATCCTATAAAAACTAATGTACAACATACCCAAAATGATGGGACATGATAAAAGCTGTGGTAAGGAGAAAATTCATAGCACTAAATGCCTTCATAAAGAATTTCGAAAGATCTCATACTAGCAACTTCATAGCACACCAGAAAGCTCTAGCACAAAAAGAAGCCAACACATCCAAAAGGAATAGACAGCAGGAAACTGTAATTGCCTCGACGGGTCACCAGTCTAGGGTCGGTAACCCGTCTGCAGTTCAGTTATTCCAGGGTCCCGGAGAGGCACTATCTGTAAGATAAATGGGCTAGGAGAGAAGAAGAAGGCCATGCTACATTTGTCAGAGCCTCCGTTTATTAGAGA
>NW_004949159.1:1617113-1617987 GCF_000317375.1 Microtus ochrogaster
AAGGCCACGTGCGTGACCTCAGCAAGGATGGTCTCCAGCAAGCCACGCGGGGGCCCGCGCCATCCCCTAGTGAGAGTCTCCCCAGCATTGAGGGACCCCCATTATGTCTATTTTTTAAAATTAGGCAAATATCTACCTCAAAACTTAGCAATACCCCTTTTGGGCCTAAATACAAAGTTGTTTAACCATACCACAAGGACACGTGCTCAGTCATGTCCATAGCAGAACTATTTTATCATAGCCAGAATATGAAAATAACCCAGATGTACCTCTTTTACATCTAGGATAAATGAGACATTATCCTTTTAAATATCTATGCATACCACAAAATATCTTGGAGTAACTTTAAGCAAGCAGGACAGAAGTTTTTGGGTCCCGCCATCTCTGCATGTGAAGGCGGAAATGTTTTTTATTTTTGTTTTTAACCATTATCACTTGTTAAGAGTATAACTCTGGCCCTTGATAAATTTAGTGAGAGACCTGAGTCTCAGCAGTCCATCCTGAAGCCACACCTAGCAGCAGGAAAGGACCTCAAACTAAAACAGTAGGATTCCCACCCAAGAGCGGGCCGTACAAATGAAAAAACTTGTAAGATAAGAACTTTAAATCTTGAAAGATCCTCTACTTTCTTGGGAAAGCAGAAGAAACACAGCAAAAATGACAATTTTACTGAAAGCAGTTTACAGATTCAGTGTAAATGTCCATTAAAAATTATGGCAACATTCCTCACAGAAAATTATAGCAAAACTTTTCACAGAATTCGAAAGAACAACATAGAACTCAAAAGAACAATCTCTAACCTTATACGAAAGAAATAAAAACTCCAGGATAGCCTAAACAATTCCAAAAATCCTCTGCATGTATCACAATCTTT
>NW_004949159.1:1619039-1637435 GCF_000317375.1 Microtus ochrogaster
ATTCCTAACATAATTAGGGGTGTGAGGCTCTCTGCAGACTCCCCTAGGGTGATGGTTTCTGCAATGATTTTAGGAGAAAATTGGCTCCTAACAACAATCAAACTGAAAACTTAAATCAAATAGAAACAAAGATATCAATATAAAAATCAATAAAATAAAGAGTCTGCTCTTTAAGAAAATCAGCAAGATTGAAAAACTTTTACCCAAACTAGCTAAAATACACAGAGATGATATGCAAATTAACAAAATCAGAAAGAAAAGAATCTCAAATGGACAAGAAATAGTTAAAATGGCCACCATCATTAGCTATCAGGGAACTGAAAATTAAAATGACTCTGAGATTCCATCTTAAACCTGTAACAATGGTTTACATGAAAACCACAATTGACAACTCATGTTGGTGAGGATGTGGAGAAAAGAGAATATCCCTCCACTGTTACTGGGGGCTCCAAATGTGTGTAGTCACTTTGGAAAACAAGATGGCAGTTTCTCAGAAAATTGGAAATCAATCTATCTCAAAACCCATCTATACCACTCTTGGGTATATACCGAAAGGATGCTCCATCACACCATAAGGATGCTTGCTCAAATATGTTCATAGCAACTTTATCTGTAATAGCCAGAACCTGGAAACAACCTAGATGCCCCTCAACAGAAGAATGGAAAAATAAATGTGGTACATTTAAAACAATGGAATTACAAAATTCAAAGGCAAATGGATGGAACTAGAAAAAAAAATCATTCTAAGTGAAGTAACCCAGACCCAGAAAGACAAACATGGCATGTACTTATTTATAGGTGAATATTAGCTGTAAATTAAATGATAACCATGCTACAATCCACAGACTCGGAGAAAGGTAAATAATAAGAAGGGCTCTAGCAGGAACACTTTGATCTCCCTGGAAAGGGGAACTGGAACAGATTTTATGGGTAGACTGGCGGTGGGTGGGAATGCCAACAGGTGGGATCAGGTTGGGTGGTGGATGAGAAAAGTACTGGAAGAAATATAGGGAAATGGGGAACATATGGGGGTGAGTTAGAAACCAAGTGCAGTCAGAACTCACAGGAATCAGCAAGGGTGACCTTGGCTAAGAAACATAGCAAAAGAGGACATGTACCCTGAACTGACCATCTCCTGTAGCCAAGCAAGAATTCCAGTGGAGAGAGTGGGGCACCAAATCAGTCACATAACCTTCAACCTGCAATTGGTCCTGCCTACCATATCTTATGAAGTAAAGGTGGCACAGAGATTGTAGGAGTAGCCAGTCAATGGCTGGTTCAGCATGAGACCCATGCCAGAAGGGAGATTCCACCTCTGATGCTGCCTGCCTGGATCACCACGATCAATGCTAGGTATCACAGAGACCTAGGATATAAGCAAACATGACTGGCAGAAAATTGATGTAATGATACCTTATGATATTCTATTATCGTCAAAGACTGGTACATAACCCAATTATCAGAGAGGTTTTTATCCACAACAGATGCAAAGACCCACAGCCAAACATTCAGCAGAGCGAGGGGAATCCTGGGATAGAAAAGGAGGAAGAATAGAAATAGAGTATATGTGGGGTAAAGGGGAGATAGTGAAGAGGTGCTGGGGAGAGAGCAGGGAGGGAAAACTGCAGTCAGGATGCTAATAAGGATGGTGATGATAAATCATTAATATAACTCATTTTTAAATTATGAGTCAAATTCTCAATGGGAAATTGGATAACACAAGAATATTCGGAGGATTTTTTTTTACAAAAATATTAAAATGGTTTAGGTAGAACCATGAATAATGAGAGATAACCCTGGTACCATAACAGAGGGGCAGGTGCTACCGCCCCAGGGTCCAGAGGCAATAAAAAGAAGCAGCTCCCAGAACTCTAAGAAACAAGGACTTCCTTGCATGGAGATGAGTTGGTCCTTAGACAATCAGGACTGGTTGTGGGGAAAGAGCTGGAATAACTTTCTGACCTCATTTTTTCCCTCCCTTCAGGCTTGATCTGTGGCTCTCCATTGGGAATCCAAATGGAAGCCAGAGAGCAGGGAAACTAGGTCTTTAGATGTAAAGCAGGTCAGTCTCTTATGGTAGAGGGCACAGTGAAAAACTATAGAAAGTAGATCAAAATGAGAAGAAAAAACAGGAGAATATGACTTGAATCTGATATCCATTTTCAACAAGTGAGACCTCCACCTCCAGTCATCCATTAAAGTAGAGAATAGTGAGTAGCCCTAACTCAGTCTATCAGAGGGTGTGTGTGCCCCTTCCGTGTGTGTGTGTGTGTGATGTCTTTAAGATGCAGGAATGTCTTATCATAAAGTATGTGCATATACATCCATATATTCACCCACACATAGCAGAATTTAAGGGAAACATTAAATATCACCATTGTTCTCTACATGTGCAATCTCCTAATTTGCTTTGGTCCAGAGTCTCTATTGGCTTTTATTTACTGTATACTTACAGCAAACAGCAAAGACATCAACCCATCAACTACATTCTTCTCAAAATTTCCCTAGAAATTATTTAGTGGAGGTACTTTTCCTGGGTTCAATGACCAGGTTTCAATGAGGAAGTTATATTTTACAGAATGACATCCATACAAAGTTGTCTACATAGTCTACGGCAAATAGCAAATACAAACTGCACCAGACTCCCCTAAAGTAAGTCCTTTAGTTTCTGTATTTGTATACACACACACACACACACACACAGCGTCTTTGACCTTGATGTGTGTATTCCACATAATTATTATCTATTCACGACATCACAGGCTGCTCACATTCGCTACAGCCAGGGAAAGTTCTAATCATCCTTGACCTGGGAAAAATAATGTGAAACAGGAATCTTCTCCCTATATGTCCCTACTGTTTTCACTAAGAAAGTTTACAAATCTTTAAAATTGTAACAAGAAAAAGAGTCTTATGGTATCATTAATGGTTTTGCCTATAACTATGCAAATGAACTCTGTTCAGTGTAACCATTTCCTTATTACTTGAGGTTATTAACCAATTTTGCCCGTGTAAATTGAGGCCATCACTTCCTAACACCTAATACATGAGGGGTTTGTGAATTCTTGAAACCAGTTGCAACATTTTATTTTTGCCTCAGCAATTGATGAATTAGATAATATTTTTAAAGTGTATTTATTTGAAGTTTATTTGTTGTGGGTTTATCTTTTTTTTATTGCCCTACACTGATAGCATGACAAAAAGCGAGGGTTGTGATTTACACTGGAGAAGACATTAGCTTCTCAAGAGACTTTGAAAGATGGCACGGATTCCCTAGAGAGGGAAAGAAGGATTGCTCAGTAGCAGTTTGAGTAAACATCAATTTAAGCACCATGGGCTTTATACGTCAGGTTGATAAAGGAAACAACTTAAAAAGACAAACACATACAATGCTTCTTAACCCGATCTGTGATTTTTATGATCAAGTGCAGTACTTACAAACCCTGCCGTGGAGCACTTTGGAAATACTTCAGAGAATGGCAGGGTATGATTTCAGTCCCTTTTTATTGTGGAGAAAAAGTAATTTTATTGTGGTTTGAATATTTTTGTACACATCCTTCATGCACGAGCTCCCATTTCCTGAAAATTGTGGGTTTCCTACTGTTCCAGACAGCTAGCAGGTTAAGGAGAAAATGTTTACATCTCATGCAAGATTAATTAGGTTTCTGGAAGTTTTAAAGAGAGCATCTACTTCCTGAAGATGCAGGGAGAAACTGGCAGCAGCATCAATCACTTTCCAGCTTGCCAGTCAACTAGTATACACAAATCATCTAAGGCATGCTTGTTTTGTGCTTAGTTACAGGAAATAATATTTTCCATGTAAAAATTAACTCATAAGAACTTTCAATAATAGTACAAAAGTTTAAACTACATGAAGTGCCAATATTAAAATCATCACATACACACACACACATATACACGTATAAATGTTTATGTATATATCTGTATATGTGATATTTGAATCAGAGACTATATGATGACTTATGTTATACTTGTGTGAGATGAACAACTAGAAATAAGTTGGAAAATGTACTCAGAGATTTAGTTAAGTCCCATTATGGCTTAAAAAACACACATAGTATGTGATTTGAATAAATTTGTATTGAAATGTGTGGACATTAAAGAAAGGTATATATGATGAATATTTATGAATGTCCTAGTGTTTTTTCCTAAGAAAAGACACTATAACCATAATAACTCTTACAAAATAAAACATTTAAGTGAGGGCATGGCTCACTTACAGTTCAAAGTTTCAGTCCATTATCATCATGGATGTACATAATTGCACTTAGGCAGACAAGGTGCTGGAAAGTACCTAAGTGTCCTATACATTACAAGCAACAAGAAGTACTCTTTCTCATTGGGTGTGGCTTGATCATATATGAAACCTCAAAGTCCACTCCCAACATTCCTCCAATAAGACCACACCTACTCCATCAAAGTCACACCTCCTAATAGTGCCACTATCTTTGGAGGCCATTTTATTTCAAGCCACTACAAAAATAAATCCTGTTAAGAGTTTCAGATTACATAGACTCTGTACCTTCACTGCTGAACACCAGGGTAAAATTCATTTCCAATAGAAACTCAAGTTTTCCATTTATACAATGGCAAAATAAACATAATTTCATTCATTTCTCATTTAAACATGTGGTAACTTGTTACAACCACCATCAAAATATCAGATATATTGATCCAATTAGTACTGATATGGAGTAAGGTCATTGGTGCTATTGATTTCAGTGATTTCCACCTGATCTGTAATGTACGAAAGGAGAAGTTGGGAAGGAAATAAGCTGCTGTTGAAGTAAAACTAGAGTTGTTGACTTTCATGCTAGTTTTTCTGCCATTTATTTACATGTGTCAGATTCCTAGATTCTCTTGAAGTAAAAGACTGTCATTCAAAATGATTCATAGACAAAGGACAGTCCAAACTCATGACTCATAATACTTGTAGGTCAAGAGCATAACACTTGTGCATCAGTTACCAGCTGAACTCCAGACATAAAAACAAGTCTGCTTATATATGTGATCAGGCAGAAAAATTAGTACAAAAACTAAGGACTTATTTGGTTGAAAAAAATGCTTAAAATAATAATAAAACTCTGCAAATCTACTTCATGTTGACAATATTTCCCATTATCTTTGCAGACAGTTGACAAAAACTATTTGTTAATTTCTGCCTTTAGGGAAAGTGTATCTGCCTTCACAGATATTTATGGTGTCAAAATTGAGCTGTACATTTTTCTCTGCTCCCGTTCATGCCTCACTCCTCTGCTTCAATCCTTTCCCAAGGTCCCCACGCTTCAAATTTACTCAGATCTTGTCTTTTTCTACTTCTCATGTAGATTAAATCTATGTATGTCTCTCTTGAATTTTGCAAGCAAAAGGATAAAGCTAGCAAATATCATTTTGAGTGAGGTAATCCAGACATAGAAAGAAAATTATCACATGTACTCACTCATAACTGGTTTTTAAACATAAAGCAAAGAAAACCAGTCCACAAATCACAATCACAGAGAACCTGGACAACAATGAGGACACTAAGAGAGCCACTGCTTTTTAGATTCTTTAAAGTGCTGTTTGGTCTCAGCAAGAGAACGGAACTAATAGGCATCAGAAATGACAGAGAGGAGCTCCCTGGGGAGGCCTTTGTCCATACTCCAGTTGTGCCAACATTTCCTGGGGCTTGTTTGCCAACATTTTGGAAAACTTTTATCCTAATTCCATAATGTTATCTCTGATACATTTATACACACACATTGTAGGTCAGTTCTCCAAAAATCACAGGATGAAGGTCTGACTACATACATATTACATCTGTGAAGAGGAACAGATACTGTGAAAACATTCATAAATTGGTACAAAAAATAATAAACTATGAAGAGTATATTAAATTAGTGGTTGGATCGATCAAACACCTGTCTTCTTCTAAACAGTTACTCTTAATGAAGGATGAATTACTTTGTGTAAATGTCAAATGTATATAAAAATAAAATTGTGTATTACTTTCACATAACATGGGAATATTAAGACCCAGAAAGTATGCTTAAAAGCATAGCAGATAATAAGATTAACTTAAAAGTGGCCCTTAGATATAGGCAGATATGCATGTACTTTCATATGTTTATATGTGTATGTCTTTGTGTGTATGTTCTACCTGAAGGTTTTGCATTTTAAAGCTCAACTATAAAATTCTTCATCACAACACTTTAATGCCATTTGTTTTCTTTTTTCTTTGAAGCTTAATAGAAAAAAAGAAATTACAGCTTTTTGCATGCTTTGTCCACAGTTATATCTCTAGATGCCGAAGTCTATTCCATATAGAGATTAGGTATCACTGATGAAGAACTCAACATATCATAAGATTCTGTTACTGAAAATAAAATTCAACAATACTGAAAGGGAGTTCTCTAGAAACAGAAAAATAATTGAAGCTGTGCTGTTTGAACATTACCCAAGTTTTATCAGAATTGATTGCAAAGTTAATTTTTTTTTCTTTTGGTTTTTTGAGACAGAGTTTCTCTGTAGTTTTGGAGTCTGTCCTGAAACTAGCTCTTATAGTCCAGGCTGACCCCAAACACACAGAAATCCACCTTCCTCTGCCTCTCAAGTGCTGGGATTAAAGGCCTGTGCCACCACTGCCTGGTGCCAAAGTTAATTTTTTAAAGAAAGAATTAGAACAAAAAGTGTGAATCTCTATAATGGGGACTTCATAATAACAACGAAGGGATCAGTGTCTCTGGAATATTATATAAGATAATATTAAACAAGTAAAATGATTGAATTTTATTTCCATATTAATATTCATTTATCTGGCCCATCTGCTTTCATGGTCAGAAGATAAAAAAATTGAAATAAGTAGTTAAATAATAAAAAAGTATCCCCACACTGAACCACTGTGGATACAGACAATTATACAAGTTTTTAGTGAATACACTATTGCTTGCAAACTTAGGCACAAGAAAAGGGCTCGTGCATAAAACATTAAAATAGTTTACAAAGGAAAGGAGAAACATATATTCAACAAATGTTCATTGGTGTAAAAGCTATGAAAAATATATTATACCAAATAAAGGAACTGAGAAGTTAGAAGGTGAGTGTATCACCTATACTCCATACTTGGGAGACTGAAGCTGGAGGATTTGCACAGTCAAAAGTGTGCCTTGGATTAAGGAAAAGGAGGGGGTGTAGAGAAAAATCAAACAATAAGGAAACATACCTGTACCTCCGAGTAGATGGCTGGCAATGTTTGACAAGGTTTGCTTATTACAACGGAATTTGTTTTCAAAATGAAGTTCCCAGAATATAGTTAGTTCTTCATCTAGAGATCTGGGAAACTAGAAACAAGAAATTTGTTTCTCATTGTTCCGATAAATGACAGAATAAGCATAGAATCTTTGCTCTAGACATCCCTATGGGAAACATAATGCTTATGGTGATGCATATGTTAATTGCTTCATTTGATCATTGCACAATGTACATATGAATCAAAACATCACATCACACTGTATAAATATTTTGAAAGAAATATGAAAGTTGTTGGAATCAAAATGGAGTCATTTATGAAAATCTTACTTAAAAATGTAAATCAAAATGGTGAATTATAAGAAAGAGCTTTCAGATATGGTTGCCTTGTAGAAATGATCACAAGTTATTCCACAGCCTGCTTAGAGATCAGCACATGGTATGGGAAGTACTTCTGTATGCATGTTGCTATTTTAGTTAATGAATAAAGAATCTGCATTGGCCTGTGATGGGGCTGAGTAGAGCTAGGTGGGGAAAACTAAACTGAATGCTGGGAGAAAGAAGGTGGAGTTAAGAGAAGCCATACAGGCTCTGCCAGACACAGATATGCTGAAACCTTGCCAGTAAATCACAATATATGGTAACATATAAAGTAATAGAAATGGGTTAATTTAATATATAAGCTATCTAAAAAGACTCTTAAGCTATTAGCCAAACAGTATTGCAAATAATATGGCTCTGAGTGTTTATTCTGTGATCTAGGCAGCTGGGAATGAACAAGCAGCCTACTACAATAACCAATTAACAATGTGGAAAGTCCTTCTGTATATATGTTGCTTCTATTGGTTTATAAAAATCTGCATTGGCCTGTGATAGGGCAGAGTAGAGCTAGGCAAGGAAAACTAAACTTAATTCTCGAAGAAAGAAGGCAGATTTGCAGAGAAGCCATGAAGCCGCTGCCAGGGACATACATCCTAAACCTTGTTGGTAAGCCACAGCCATATGGTGATACACAGGTTAATAGAAATGGGTTTAATTAAGATGTAAGAGCTAGCCAATAAGAAGCTAGAGATAATAGGCTAAGCAGTGATTTAATTAATAAAGTTTCTGAGTGATTATTTCATGGTCTGGGCAGTTGGGACCGAACAAGCAGCCTCTGCCAACAAGCACAGTAACATTCAGAAAGTATTTCTACAAGGACACTTGCCTAAAAACTGTATTTTCAAAATTGAATTGATATCACCCTTTTTATTAATGACTGTGGTTAATAAGTATTATTTTATCATGATATATTTATTTGATTTTATAAACTTCTCATTGCCTGACATAGTTGAAGGTGTCTTTAGTTTACAGTAGCATAAAGCATCCCATTGCCAGGCATTGATCTATATTAATACCACTCTTTGGAGAATCAACTTTTGATTAAATTTGTTAAACTAAATTTTTTCTAAAATTAATCGTGCCCACTAAGATCAATTAGAAAGAAAGTTACTTGAGTGATAAATGGTTTACCAGTTACTAGCAGTTCTGAAATCCATGCTGAAGGAAGTTCCTTAGCTATAAGTGGCAGGAGTCTCTTTGACCTAGGGCTCTGTATAATGGCTCTAATTTTTGTTGTCTTATACTTTCTGCCTGAGCCAGGTACCCTTTTGGTGGAAAAATATGCTGTTTGGTAAACCTGGTTTCCTTTCAACTATGTTTTGGGTTTAGTGTGCTTTTCTCATTTTGTATCATCTCGCTTGGTCAAAGACTTCCCAGTTTTATTTACTTTAGTGACCTTTTCCTGTCTTTGACAGAATACCCAATGGAAGTAGCATAACTGTGGAATGTTCTGCTTTGTCTCATGACATAAAGAGATACAGTCTATTATACTGTGAAAGGCACTGTGGCTGGGAACCACACAAGCCTACAGAAACTTGTGACAGAGCTTGTTACCACTCTGTGGATCAGTAAACAAAAAGCTCCTCAAGTGACCTACTTCCTAAAGGTTCTATAATCTTTCAAAAGCAGTGACATGACCTGGGTTCCAAGAGATGGATCACTGTAAGGGATCTTTCACATCTAAACCATGACACTGTACACAAAACTCTTTCAAAGGCATCATGGCCCTTCTAACAATTCTTCATGGGAATTCTTCAGTTGCCTTTCAAAACCACAGTCATTTATCTCTTTGAGAATTCTTTCTCTCCCTTGAGTTTCTAGTGAGACACTTTAGGGATAACAAGGTGAAGTTTCCTAGGAGACCAACATTTCTAGAGAAGACTAGTATGAACACCTGTAATCTCTTTAAAGAACCTTTAGTTGGCCACCTTTTGACTTTCTTACATTGTAACAAAGCATTTGCAACCACACACACTTGGCTTCATCTCTAGGACATGTTTTCTTGGCAATGCTTTATTTTCAAACTGTTTAGAAGACAGTCCTCAATTTAGCACCCTAAAATCATCAAGTCTGTGTTTAAAACATTTACTCCAATTTTCTAGTTTCTCAGTTTATAGTAAATAGTATAATTTTAAATTTCCTTTAAAATGTCTTTATCTAGACCACTAAAGCAATTAATACATGCTTACTGTTTAGAACTTCAGTATAAGCGATGACATTACAAGTCTATTTTATATCATATGAGGAGGATTTTCCTTCTAGTATTTTCTACTAACATGGTTCTTATCTTTATCATCATTGTAACCTCAGCAGCATTATCTTTAATGTCCAAAATTTTAAGAATAGTCTGTTGAAGATGATCCAGACTGGTCCTAAAACACCCATCAAAGCCACCTTGTCCCCAAACCATACAGTAGTCTATTATCTTCAGTAGTATGCTATATTTTATTTATATATATATATATATATATATATATGTATATATCTATGAAGTAGTATGTTATATTCTTCCAAAACTCCTAGTGGTCTCTGAAATCTGTCATTTTACACAGATTATATTAAATCCTATGTACAATGTTTCTACCCAGGCATGCATATTCATTATAAATTTTACTTAATTTTTAAAATGCTTAAATTTATTTTTATTAATTTTATTTATTTTAATTAACTCTTAAATTAATTTATTTTTCTTTAATTTTAATTAAGTTTAAAAATTATAGGTTTTTATTGATTTTGCATATTAAAATTTATCACTAGCAATTAATAAGAAAATAAAATATTATAACAATATACTCAATATTATATGAACATTGTCTATTGTTTCTGAAACTATCTTAGTATACTAAGCTCATCATTTCTTATGATAATGCAATACAATGCAGTACTTTTGTTATGAAAGGAATTATAATGAAGGATATAAATCTCGCCATGTAGCATTAGCATGACAATGATCTTATTCTAACATGCACATTTAGTCTGGTCTTCCTTAATAAGAAGATGAAGGCTGACCTTAATTGTGAATACACACACATTCAGTTTACTGTTATTGCTTTGAGACAGGTCTTACTTTGCAGCTCTGATCCGGGAAACATGTAACTTCTATCAGCTTCCATCAAACTGGGGCAAGATAATGTGTTATTGTTTAAGTAGAATAAAATACATTTTTTATTATTTTTATCGCTCATTTAGTTAAATGTATGATATTTCATAAACATTATTATTAATAAGTAACATTTCATTGTTTGGCTGCAAAACTGTTTGGTTATCTATGGCTACCCACTTTTCTTGCTTGCTTGTATTTTGAGACAATATCCAACAATGTAACCAGAGCTCATTTGGAAAGTATGGCTCTGCCTCCTCCTGCATCCTAGCATTACAGTGGCATTCCGATACACCCAGTTTGTTAACCAACGTCTAAGCCTCTATAGCATTACATTGACATACCAATACAGCCAGTTGGTTAACTAACATCTAAGACTCTATAGCATTACAGTGGCATACCAATAAAGCCAGTCGGTTAACTAATGCATAAGGTTCTATTCTTTTGAAAGATGATATTTGATTTTAGTTGCCCCAAATTTTCATGATCTAGAAACAATTAAAACTGTTCCCACTCATTCTAGTCTATTTATGTCATTGAATATAGACAAAAACTAAAAACAGCATAATTACCATTACAGAAAATGTCCTATTCACATTAATATTTTTTTATTCTGGTGTTACCTTTCAACAGAACAAAACAAAATTCAATTAATTATGTGAAGATATTTTTAACAGATTTTAAAGAGCTCTTTATGTTTTCTCCTGGAACTTGGAAGAATGCCATTATTCATTCTATTTTCCAACATGTCAGTCTAAATGGAGGAACACCTGTTTATCCTGGAGTATAGCCTAAGTCGTTGCAAGAGTCTGTGCACCAGAATGAGAAACACCTGTATCTACAGTCAGTGACCTTATGCCAAAGGGAAGAGAGCACAGCAGCTTAATCCCAGTAAATGTTTAGGTAAAATGATTATGTGTGTACTTATAAGAAGATTTGAAGACAGTGTCCTGTATCATTCAGCTCTGTATTTACTTACAAAAGTTAACATCTAAATGGCAGAGTTCAGTTACAAAACTGGGAAACACTCTAGGCACTCTGAGAAAAAAGTGTAGGCAGGTTAATAGGCTTGCAAAGAGACTAGTAAGGTAGAAAGAAGGTGTAGAAAAATGTTTATAATTTTTCTAATTGCAGTTGACAGAAAAGACATTGCCAATGCATTTAGTGTACAAACCTCAGGAGAGCACCTGCAGACCTGACTGATCTCTCAATACCCAGTGTGTCCTCAGCAACCTGGTGGCATTACTCTTTTCTGTCACCTAAATTTTATCTAAGAACAGATTCTAACTGAAACAAGATGGCACCAAATTCTTAATAACTGAATTTCGGGTTTCATAGGGTTACAGTACAAGGGGTAATTTATGAGAGTGGGAACCTGTGGAGTCTGGTTTTCTTCAAGTTGGTACCTGAGACATTCAAACACTATAAAAAATACACAGAACCAAAACCATATGAAATTGAAATTATGATCAAATAATGTTTTTCCTACTGTGTTTTTCTCTCACTAAGATTATATTCGGAAGTTAACCATCCATTGATTACTTGATTCATGATGAGGTTTTAGAGTACTCATACTTCAAGCTCATAATGCACTGTACCCTCCTACTCAACTTGTGTTTTAAAAGTTCATTACCCTAGTATAAGGCAAAATTTAGGGTACAATGGCAATGATGAAAATTTTTAAATAACTTTTTACCATTGCTTTATGTTTTTCACTGTGATATGATTTATTGTTTACTATAAATTCTGTGTGTAATCATATAGTAATAAAAAAGAGACTATTCAAAATTTTAGTTTTTAAGTTTGGAAGAAGCATAATTTGTCTGTAAATAAACTATAAGTCCAGATTATATTAATTTAATTAAATACAAATTACTTTCCTTTGCTTTGTGGAAGAGATCTGGAATGAATTTTCTTATAATGGGCATTAAGTTTCCTGGAGTATGATCATATTGGGGAACTAAAGAAATCAGAAGAGAACAAACCAGTCTGTGTAAAGAAAATTCTTTATTATGGACACTTTCTATATTTTCAATTCTTAGAAGTTCCTACTTAATTTGTAGGAACAAGCATTAAACAAGAAACTAAGAAAAGCCTGTTGGGAAAACTATTTGGAAAGTCTCTAGAGAGACTATCAAGAGCCGTCTCTGAGGCCGACGGTGTTTTTCATTCTCAGGGCAGTTTGCTGTGCACCACTTTGGGAAAGACATCTTACATTGGCTACTGTTGTAAGATTAACCCGCTAGAGACTTCCCTCATTTCAGTTATCAGCTTCCTACTTGTCTTTCCAAGTCCTGATTATCAGAAAAAAATTATGGGTTCATTATAGCCATGCAGTTTCATTTCTAAATAAAAAAAATCAAACTTCAATTTAAAACATTTTTATTACTTATATTTATTCATTGTTATGATCTAACATTTGGAGGTCAGGAAAATGGCAGAGTATCTTCTCCTCTTGCTTGGAATGGGTCTTAAGTGTCAAACTCTGGATATCAGGATATGGTTTCAAGTACCTTTAGCTACTGAGCTGTCTTGCTGATCTGGAGTTACATTTTATTTTAACTTGGAAGATTTACCATCCCAAAAGTCTTAAATAGATATCAAAATGGTATTTTATGATATAAAATTAATAGTTATCAGTTTTTTAAATTTTGTTTCTCGAGACAGAGTTTCTCTGTGTAGCTTTGAAGTGTGTCCTGGAATTAACTCTTGTAGACTAGGCTGGCCTCCAACTCACAGAGATCTACCTGCCTCTATTTCTTTTGTGATGAGATTAAAGTCATACGCCACCACTGCGTGAATTTAATAGTTGCCATTTTTTTACTGAAACAAACATATATTGGAGGACTATCAGTAAGAAAGCTTTATTTCTACCTACATATATAATTTATGACAAAATTCTTTCAAAGCCTCTGTGTATATTGAGACTAACTGTGTACTCAATCTATACCTGGACTATGGGGCTATAATGATATTATAACTCTGGAATATACTTTTGTCTTGAGAGATTGTTCCAACTACAGATCACATAAGCAAATTGTATTTGATTTTGCAGTGCTTAACCCACAGCCAACATCATCCTAGATGTTCATTTCTGATGCTACATGCAGGAATTGTGAAATCAACTGATCCACATCAGGAAGTTACAGTGACAAGGAAGAAAGAGTCCCCAAGAGTTTCAAAGTCACCGTGTGTCAGGTTCTGGAAAATAAACCACCCAACAATTCCAGAGGAATTACTTTCACATTGAATGGCTGTGTTTCGAAACTTTGAGCACTACTTGGGATTTCTTATCACAGGTAGTCACCGTCACTATTTAGGGTCTCAAGCAATCATAGGTCCTTCAAGCATCATAACATACTGAAAAACATAGGTTAATTGAAAATGTTTTATTTTGCAGAGTTGATGCCAAGTGTGTAATCACTTGTTCATTTACAACCTTGTGAATGTTGACAACTTTAATCAATAGTAAAATCAGGTCAAAGCAGACTCCCCAAACTATTAATGGTATTCAGGGGATTAGCCATGCTAATAAATTAGAGAGATAATTGCTCTGACAAAGTTAGAAAGAAGAAAAGAAGTTGAAGCAAATGTTCAGGAAGTTATTTTATTAGCATGAGCAGGAAATACTAATGTCAGTAATAAAGACTGTGACAGTAATGCTTAAGAAACAAAGTTTAATAAGGGATAGCTAACATAAAGAATAGCTAGATGCTGTGACATTAATTATGGGTAGAAAAATGAGAATTCTGCAGATAGCACCTGTACTCTGTACTTAAATCAGTTCTCAAATAGTTTCCTTAGGAAAAAAATAAGAATAAAAAAAAGAGCAAAGAGCATTCCTGAAATAAAGGTAAAACAGAAATACCCTCATTTACTTAATGTTCTTCTTATGAAATCTTATGATAGTACTGTCATCATAGGGAGGCTGAAGTGAAAGACAAAGTTTGAATAGATTAAAATAACACTCATCAGTTTTAATTCTTCCTGTTCGAATTCAACGTAGTTAAAACACAGAGTATGTAAAGCTATAACTACTGATAGAAATGGTATTGAAAATTTAACAGCTATTTTTCAATTGTTAGCCATGAACTAATAAAAGGATTGAAATCAAAAGCCTCTGAATATACTTAAGGATTTTGTGTAGCAGGTATTCAGTAAGAGCTCCTTGCGAGCACTTCTCACTGAAGATCTGTGGAAGTTTCCTTTGTCTATTGGCTAGAGCATTAGTTATCTAAAAGTTGTGATGACATCAAAGGTGGCTAGCTAGCATGTCTGCTGGCCAGCAGCTGTACTGCATAGGGTACCCAATCATCACCCAAATGTGATATAGTCTTCCAAATATAGGGACAGACATTGATGTAGGTAGAATTCTTACACAACTATAAATGACTCTCAGCATGGTTACAGCCACACAAAGCACAGTCCTGGAAATTTCTATTATTTTGAATCAGGCTTTATGAAATGGCTTCTCTTTAGTATATTGTTGCCTTATATAAGTCACAAATATTGGCATAAAGTTAATTTAAGATTATATAGAAGTTTCTGCAATGTGAATAGCACTGTGGTAGTGTTCACTGTCAAATTAATACATTTTAGAATGATCTGGAAGATGAAATTCTGAAAATGCCTGTAGGGGATTATCCTGGTTAAATTTTCAATGAGGAATATCTGCCTAATATGAGTGACACCATTCCTCAGTGGGGATCCAGAACTGTTTAAGCGGAAAGTTGAACAGCACCATGCATTTATTGCTCTTTTCTGATGGTTCATAGGATGTGACTAGCTGCTTTAATCTCTTGCAATGTTGAGTTCCTGGCCATGATGAACAGTTGCCTGATTAAGGCCAGATAAATCGTTATCCCTTAGATTGCTATCATCACAGGAAAGGAAACAAAGAAAGACGTCAACCATTTGCAGATATCTTTAAAATTGGGTGAGTTTCCATGTGAAAATGGATTCCCCCTGGCTGTTTTATATTTGTTTCATGTTACTGATTTAACAAGTGGCCATAGTCTTGGTATGGTAGCCTAAAACACTACATTTATTCTCTCACTGCAGAAAGTGTCTTAAGGAGCTCTCACCAAAATTTTTGTTTGTTCTAGAGGAGCTAGGATTTAATTCATCTCTTGCCTTTTCTTGCACCTAGAATCAGTGGGAACTCTTTGGTTCTTAGTCTTATCACCCTGACTTCATCATTATGATTACTTGTCATTATGTGACATTGATTCTTTTGTCATTCTCACATATAAGAATCCTTGTAGTTGTATTAGCTTGATAGATAACCAGGGAAACTATTTCCAAATTGATTAGCACTTCTAATATCCTCCTTTACTTTACAAAACAACATATGCGTATGTTCAGTTGTTTAGTATATGGACATCCTTTGGGATCAGGAATATTTTCTTACTACATCCATTGATAAGAACTTAGCATGTTTAGATAAAATGGATCGTGTATAAGAAGACTGATTTTTTAATTATAACTTTATAGAAATATTTATATATTCATAGCTATCATTTATAGCAGCTATATGTATGCATATTAGAGATGGTTTTGCTCAAATTCATGCTTTTTCAAGTCATGTTGATAAATATGACACAAATTTTGTACCATAAGCTTAGCAGAAGCATGCTAAAAAATAGACTGATTGATCTGCATGTAAATTTCCTTTCTCTGTGTCACTTTATGCATGGATTTGGCAGAAAGTCAGTTTTTTTCATACAGTCCTGGAGAATCAGGAAAATCATCTAAACACAGTGACTTCTTATGCCCTGTGCTGTAGAATAAAAGACTGTTTCAAAGACAACATCCATGATCATTGTGCCAAAACGCAAGCTACTGCCTCATGCTTATTTCTTACCATGGAGCTAAATTGTACACTGCATCATGTTTTGTACTTATTCTTCCCCTGTGGATTTGTTTATTTTCAGACTTTAGCCTCATATATACATAATCTTATTTCCCATTTGGACTAAATTTAAGTGTTCTATACTCAGAATAAATGGATTCATCTTTTACTTTCCATCTGTGCTTATTCATAAAAGATGAATACATTATATAAAACTGCAGAATACAATACAAAGTATTTTTAAGTTAGTATACTGATTAAGGATGCAATTATACACATCTTTTTAGATGTTCTTCCATGCATCTGTATTTGTATTAATTCAAGTTATTTTTTCTTTGTTTATGGAAGAAACTAATAAAAAGTTATGGAACTTGAGTTTCACTTTATTAAATCACAGAAAACACGAAGGGTAGGTTATTAATTTCATAAAGGTGCTTTCTGCTTCATTTCACTCCATGTTTGAAAAATTAGTCTGTAAACTGAGTAATGACTTACAGATAGTAAATTCTAAGGAAAATTCTTCCCTCCTTACACTTTTTTTGATGTTATCTTTCTTGTTTCATTCATAAAACTTTTTATTTATTTATAATTATAAATCCACCTTCAGAAAGATATTAAAGCCTACTACAGAAACTGCAACACAGAGAGAAAAAGAGAGAGAGAGGGAGAGGGGGAGGAGAGAAGAAAAAAGAGAGAGAGCACTAAAACAGTTATTCTGTAAAAAAGCAAAATGTCTCTACTAGATACTGTTAAAGGGAACCCATCATAGAGGACCACTCAGACACAGTTTATAGCCAATTGAAAGTCTTTGTATAACAGTTCTCACTGTCCTTGAACTATCTTTTTGTAGACCCAGTTTGGCCTCGAACTCATGAAGATTCACCTGCCTCTTCCTCCTGACTGCTGAAAGTCTTTATTCTGGTTGGTTGTGATTATACTCAGGAATTTGAACCCAAGTATAGCACCAGGTGTTTAGAGTAAGAGATTTTTAAAAGCAAAAAACACATCCCAGTTGTCAGGTACACTGGTAGTTTGTGCAAGCAAGCACTTTATCACAAGCTAGGATAAGCAGTTAGCTAGAGGTGGAGGTTTTCACATATTACTTTTATGCTTCTAAATGAATTTAACATTTAAGTGGCTTCTAAAAGTATATTGTATTCATAGATCAGTACATTTCTCATCCTTTATAAATGATACTTGTTTTGTAGCAGGTGGTGAAGAACATAGTGACCTACAACTAGCCAACATTCAGAGAATAAGTTTGCCAAACACTTAGCCTTATAGTGAACATATATACTGTAACTGCCAACCAAAAGCCCAAGAATCATTGTGGAAGAGGGTGTGGAAAGAGTATAAGAGCCAAAAGATGTAGATGATTACAGAAATATGTAGTCTTCTGAATATAGCAGGGCAGGTATACATACAAACCACAGTGGTTAACACATAAAGCATAAAGTTGAGGCAATTCTGACCAAATCCCAGTAAGAAGAGAGGAGTTGAGAACACAGTGGTTCTAGTCCAACTTGTGAAGGTATTGGCAACTCTTAGGTGCTGGGAGAGAGAAAGTTTTATCTAAGAGGTCAATCTTTGGTAAAGTCAACAACTCTCTAGTAGAAGACCACATAGTCAAGAATATTTTGGCAGCTAAAATTGATCTTGAAGGAAAAAAATGTCTCAAAATTGAATACATAGGAAGGGGACTGAATTGGGTAAGAGCTGGTAGAAAAGAGAGAATACAGTTAAAGGACATAAAATTCTCAAAAAATAAAAATAAAATAATGTAGATTTAAAGGGAAAACCAATATTTGCATATATA
>NW_004949159.1:1637535-1675912 GCF_000317375.1 Microtus ochrogaster
TATATATATAGCAGAAGCAAAGAGGATGAAGGTACACAAGTAAGATTTTGGGCAGGGTGTTTGTGAAGGGCAACCAGTACAATGATCCTATTAGATTTGGAGCCTGTTGAGTGAGGCATCTTTGTATATTTTTACCTTAATTGTCTTCAGGGCTTCCTCCCAACGTGAACTGAACTGATTTTATACCTCCAGAATGCTGTTACCTTGTAAATAACACAGAATTATGTATTCTATTCCTGGAATGTAGGATAGAGATGGTTGTCCTAGGGAACAAACTATATTAATAAGGACAATCTCCCAGATGATTATGACAAAGCTGGATGATGTAACAGAAAGCAGGATCCCATTACAGTTATCTTAAAATCTACCCAGGATGATTATAAAAATAGGCATTGTATTTATTTACAACTCAGTTCATGGATCCAGGTCAGTTATAAGACATAGGTGTCTCATGCAATCTTTACATCACTCTAAAATTTTCTAAGTGGCTTGCCTCTCTAAGGAACATGGATCATACAGTATCATATGGAAGTGGGTTTTTTTCTTCAACTTTTCCTCCTCCAGTGATCTCAGAGTCACTATGAATAAACTGTAATTTAGAATATTTCAATATGTCACATTAAATAGAAGCTGACTTTTGAGAAAACATTGTCAAGAATCTGATTTTTTTTTCCATTTAGCTAATGTAATGGATGTGTAGTCAGTGTTTACCATTTTTTAAAAACATTTTTTTTTGTGACTTCAGTAACTCTTTGGGAGGAAAGTAGAAGAAATATATCATTTACTTAATATTTAGTTCCTTCCACAGAATGCATATGTTTAATCTAACATTGTCTTAGCAAAAGGTAAAACAATATAATTGAAAAGTATTTCAAATATAATATGTCACAATGCTTCTATGAAGGAAATATAATTCTTTGGTCTCATGTTACAAAAGGATATTTCACTAAAATTTATGGTATTGACAAATTTATATAAGAATCCCAATCCATTGTTCTTTCTTATGTCAGTTAATCAATACCTGATCTGCAGGCAGGTACTGGAAACAATGAACTGTTTCCTTTTACTTTCTTTTCTTTCTTTTTTTCTTTTTGTCTTCCTTCCTTCCTTCCTTATTTATTTTTATTGAGGCATGCAACTACTTAAATAAAAAATAATTATATAAAGAAGTTACAGTAACTTAAAAAAAGATAGGAGTTTGGGCTTCCTAGATTCCCTTAAATATCTTTTCAAGAACCAACACATACTTGTGGTTTTCTTCCATTTTAATACTCAGTGGAGCAAAAATTCATCATCTAGAACAAAAATCTGCAAACTTCAAGGTAACAAAACTATAAAAGGAAGGATTTTAATTCACTTTAGGAGGGTTACCTTGCCTCTATAAATGCTAAAAGCTATAGAGTAAGAACTAATGGAAAAAGGCAGCACCAATGTAATTGGATAAAAAATTATAAATGGTAAAAATAAAATAGCTTGAAAAAATATTTAAGGTCCTGAACTATTAAAGAATTAGAAAGAAACATGCAATTTGATACAGCTAGGTGGAGTTGCAATTTGAAATTAACTATCAAATGATTTGTAGTTTAAGTCTGCTATGCAAGTTGTTTGAAAACTTAAGCAAATAAAACGCAAGAATTTACATTTGCTTAAACGAGAAAGACTTAAATATTCAACTGAGATCTTTTTGGGTAACCACAAAATGAAAAGTAGCATTTCTGTACTTGAGAAGTTGCACAATTGAAGATCTGCTTAGCATGCAATCCTCCATGATTCCTAGGGTTAGACACCCAGTTCCATAACAGGCGATGAAAAAAAAAAAGCAGTATTGGTAAGCTCTAGATACTAAATATTTAACAGTTCCTAGAATAGTGAACTGTATCTGAATTAAACTAAAACGTGGTATGTATTGTGACCTTTCCTATCACATTTTATCATGCACCTATTCTTACTGAGATTTCTCTGATGTGCCTACACCTTTCAAACTGCAGAGGGAGAGGAAAACCTCACAGAAAAGGTCAGAGCACTGCATGGGATGCAGCCGCAATTTCAAGGGAATGTGAAATTCAGGCACTGAGTGGCTCTGGCCGGCTTCCATGAAACTGTCAGTAGAAAGCGGGGCCTTTAATGATCACAGGCCTCTCTGTTCAATTGAGTGTGACTAGATGAAGCAAGAATTCAAACTGAGTCTCTGTGGTGAATTGTCCACTGATTGAGATGTAGCTCAGACAGAGGAAAGTGGTCCCCAGGGATCACAGATCTATTGAGAAGGCAAAACCTGCTCTGGCTTGGCTTCAAATTTCAGGCTGGAGCAGTGCAGAATGCCAGCACAGTCAGTAAGCAACAAGAGGACTGATATTCTCCGACCTTCCTGTATGTTTATGAATCTTATAAGTATGGTTTAAGACGTGACTTTTGCTTCCCCAAATCTAAATAAGATAATTTTGCATGAGTGAATCGTATAATCTTTAGAAACATATTTACTTTGTACTTTTGTCAATTAGTACATATAACTTTGGTTAACACAAATCGATTTTATTTGAAATGGAGAAATGATTAAAAGGGGGCTGGAGATATAACTCTGCAGGTTAGGACCCCTGTAACTCGAGCTGATAACCTGTATTTGAGACCGAGGACACACACGGTGAAAGGAGAAACTCAATTCCTGCTGGTTATCTTCTGGTTTCCACATGTACACCAGGCATGAATGCTCAAATAATAGTAATATAAAAAAAAGGAACTGACAGGAACAATAATTTCCGGCAGAATTTTGTGTATATAGTTATTTACACAAAACTAAAGTATACTTTATTATGTCACCTGAAACTTTGATTACAAGATGGTGAAGGGAATGTTGGACCACAGTGGTCCTTTCATCTAAACCTCATTTTTGACAGGGGAGGATACTGAGCTCTTGGAAGAAATTGTAGGTAACAGGCACATTGAAGATGTCTACCCGAGTGTCTTTCCTGTGAGCCAAGGCTTTTAATCACTGTGTCAGTGAAGACAATCAGCTATTCTGAAAGCAAGTCCACATACCCGTTATGTCTTCTGGAAAGGGAGTGTATCTGAACACAGCGTCAGGATTCCAAGGATGGTAATAGAAACACAAATGCTAGGAACCCTCTTTATGAGGAGCTCTCTTAGAATTAAGGGCTTAGATCTCAGTTTTCTCAGCCGTAGTGAAAAGAGACTCACACTTGCAAGCATTTTAACCAAATCAGTGTCAAGGGAAAGGTTAAGACCCACTGGTGAATATAAGAAAGCTGTACAAGATTTAGCAACATACTCTTTTCTTACAGAATTAGGATTAGCCCCCAAAAATTTTAAAAGGAAGTCCTTAAGAGACACAAACTGCTATTACACCAAATATACATACCAGTTAGACAAAAGAGATCTTTTTACATGGATCTTTTTTTTTTTTTTTTTGGTTTTTTCGAGACAGGGTTTCTCTGTGGCTTTGGAGCCTGTCCTGGAACTAGCTCTTGTAGACCAGGCTGGTATCAAACTCACAGAGATCTGCCTGCCTCTGCCTCCCCAGTGCTGGGATTAAAGGCATGTGCCACCACCGCCCGGCTTACATGGATCTTCTTATCCATGAACAAATGGCTTCTGATTCACCTAAATGTATGCCCTATCTTTAAATGGAGTAATATAATTAATTACTCCACATTATCTGGGCTCACCATGGCAGATTTGTGTTTACATAATGTGTTCCTTTTTGTTTATAATTAAAATTATATTATTGTCTCAATTTTTCTGATTTGCTTAGATGCAGGGGTTTATACATAAGGGATTTAAATTCAGAACTTTTTCTTAAATGTCTAACTAGCCAGGTATTTCTCTAGCATCTTGGCTAATAGCTAATGCTATGATCCATTAGATATGCACAAGGATGAAAATGGTGCTCTAATCCTGTCTCCAAGAGAAACATCGGACTGTTGTTGTAAGTGCAAGGGAAACACAATGTGTAAGGTAAGCCTATTTTCTGTTATCATCCACTATATTCAGTCTTTATTGGCAATGGTTCTAGAGTCTGCTTTCGCTGCTTTTAAAATGTCTCAGTTTGATTGCTTTGTTGCTTAAGGAAAACTTAACAAAGTCATTTGATTTCAGTTCAAGTTTTAAACATGACTAATTTTGGAAGTCACACAGCAGGACAATATATTATTAGCGTTCCTCTGACTTTGCTATAGATGACAGGTGTTTGGAGTCGACTAATTGTTTAAAACTTTCCTTCAGCAGAAAAAAAATGTAGAGCTCAATAAAAATCAATTAAAAATACCTTTTTTCCTTTGCAGCTCACACAGAAATCTTTAATAAATAAATAAATAAAAATTAAAAAAAATAAAATACACCATAAGCAAAAAAAATGCATCTTCTCTCATACTAGAACACCTGAAGAATCTGGGTGAAGGCAAGGGAGAGCCTTCATAAAAAAAAATACCTTTTTTCTTCAGTCACTGTTTTTTCTCTCATTTCTTCAGGGGAAAGATTCTTTTCTCCACATTTTTCCAGTTTTCATGGGAAATATATTTTCCAATGCTAAACATTAACTATTGATTGAATTTATTTCTATGAAAAGAAGAGAAAAGGCATGAACTGTAATAGTTTTTAATCAGTAAATTTTCTATAGATTCGTAGAAAATGGAAAACTTAGTGAGATGTGGTATCAGAAGTCTGTATGTTAGCAAGGAGGTAGCTGAAGGCTGTAACTACCATAGAGTCTGTTACTAATTTGATGCTCAGCTATCTGGTGTCTCTCCATGTTTATCTGTGTACTCATGCTCTGGCAACTCCTAAGTAACGTAGTTCATATTTCAGGCTTGATAACATTAAAAAATTATCCTGGTCTAAACCCTTTTCTTGATTCACTGGAATTCTTGAACGGTAAATGGTGTAAGTTGGTTATCATTACTATATAAACGAATAGAACAAAAACAATTAAATAAAGCATTGTCTTCTTATAACTGTGGAGCCTAGAGTACCAAGATATAGTTGCCAGTAGTATTTGTATCTGATGAAGTCCCCATTCCTCGCTCGCCATATCTCTTTGGGTCTTTACATTACGTATTCTTAATATGTAGAACACCATTCAAAATGTAGTGTGTAAAACAAGGAGATAATGAGAGGAGAGAAGGAATACTTTATGATCTCTCCTCTTATTCTTATAGATATGAATACTGCTGGATTTGGCACCTGCCACTATGATTTCATTTATTCTGACTTGCTATGAAGACTATAACTCCAACCACATTCACATTGGGAATTAGGATTTGAAGATGCCAATGTTAGGGAGATACAAGTCAGCTCATAGCCACATACCCTCATATGCATCCAATACCCATGTTTTCTTCAAAAAGAGGTTATTTTGTAGCATGAATTGTAATTGCTCTTAATAAATGAAACTGGAGTCAAATATTAGGGGTGAAAGCTGAAGGACCAGAGAAGCAGTTCAGTCAGCCACTAGAGAGACCTTTTTTCCTTTATCAATGATCAGAAAAAAAGGGGCAGTATTTCCTCAGAGTGTCTCCCCAGACTGCATATTTAGACTGCAACTGTTTCCATTAAACCTCAGCCAAACTACAGGAGCAATCCTTAGCCTGAACTGAGCTTCTGTCTCCTTCTGCTTCTGCCAGCTATATCACTCCTGCCTCTACCTCCCTAGTTCTGGGATTAAAGATGTGTGGTATCACTTTCTGGCCTCTACTGGCTCTCCTTTCCAAGTATCATCATGATCATGAGATCCAACATTGATTTTTTTTTCTCAGATTCAGTCGTTTAAGGACACTGAAGTCAGGCATGTTTCTGGAGTATCGCCTCACGAAGGTTTAGAGAGGCCATTTTGTGAAACTCTGAAGTTGATTCCTGGATTGTCTTGGAGACCATAAGATGTTGGAGTTGCCAGAGCTGTGAGATGCCTGTCAAGAAAAGCTGATAAAAGGGAGTGAAATCCTCCCAAGAAAAAGAAGTGTGTAGTCATAAACAAAACTGAAGCATGCTGGTTATCTGAAGAGTGTGTTGACATCAGATATGGAGATAGAGATTTTGGAGTTTGCCTACCTGGTTTCCAGTCTTGCTTTGGTCCTGTATTTCCTCACTGTGCTCCCTTACCCACATTTTGGAATGGTAATTGTATATTAAAATGTGCCATTGTATATTGGAAGTATTGATCTATTTTTTCATTATGATTTTAAGAGATTGCATGAATCTGAGAAGAGACTTTGAACTTTAGACTTTTAATTTAGTGTGAGAATGTTATATACTATGGGGAAGTTTGAAATTGGACTGAATGCATATTTTGCATTATGATATGTCTAGAAGTCTTTGGGTTCCAGGGAGTGGAATGTAGTGGTTTGAAATAAAATGCCCCTAAGAAGAAGTGGCACTATTAGAAAATACAGCTCTGTTGGAGTGGGTGTTGCCTTGTCGGAAGAAGTGTGTCACTATGTGGAAGGGCTTTAAAGTCTCCTTTGCTCAAGCTTCTCTCCGTGTGTGACACTCAGTTCATTTCCTGTTGTCTTTAAATAAAGTCGTAGAATTCTTTAGCACCATGTCTGCTGCATACCACCATTCTCCCTGCTATGATATTGGATTAAATCTCTGAAACTGTAAGTTTCCACCTTAATTAAATGTTTTCTTTTATAAGTATGTCGAGGGAGCTGCGGGCTGTGTTCCTGCCGCCCTGCTCCCAGCTGCCTGGCTAGCTTGTGCCCCAAATAACGACACACAAACTGTATTCATTTAAACACTGCCTGGCCCATTTCTATTAATGTGTGTAGCACCGAGGTGCGCTTACCAGGAAGATTCTAGCCTACGTCCATCCTGGGTCGGAGCTTCATGTGTCTGCCCCAGAGAGCAGAGCTATTGAGTCTGAGTTCACTTCCTCTTCCTCCCAGCATTCTGTTCTGTTTACTCCACCCACCTAAAGGTTGGCCTATCAGATGGGCCAAGGCAGTTTCTTTATTAGCCAATAACCTTCCTCCATCATAAGTATTGCTGTGTTTATGTCTTTTTAAATAAATAGTGATATTCCTAACTAAGTATGCTAAAATGTACATGACAGTATTCAATTGTGTGAATATCTTTTTATCATTATTTGGAAATCAGAATTAAGCCTTTTACCATTAAATCAAGAATTGACCATATGCTAATTAGTTTAGTGACAGATTGAATATGCAACTATGATTCTATCGATTATAGTAGAACTAAAAGTTTAATGTTGCTGATGATATAATAAATATAAAATTGTAGCTCCATATGATTTATATAATCAAGCTACTGCATTTCTAGTCAAAAGATAATGTAAAAAGTTCATGTTAGAAAAGAAGAGATTATAATTCTCTATTTTATGTGCATAAAACATTCTAAGAAATACACATAAACACTGAAACATTTCTTATATTTTATAAACAATTTAAAACTGGTTACAGAATGTAAGATGATGTAAAAGAGCTCACTTTTACCCAATGGAAAATTTACCTAATAACATATAATGAAATAATTCACGTGGGTAATACATTATCAGCGAATTTTTGAAAGATGCCCATTTTCATGTTAAGGTGATATCTGTAATTTTCAGTTTGTTGAAAACCAGAAAATATGGTGGGATACCATGCTCTGTTTCTGGGAATATTAAGATTAGTGTGTGGCTGAATCTTTCATCCTTTCAGCAGAGAACATTGCAATTGCTTTTTCCCATAGGTTAAAACATGCTTGCATTTGTAGGTTAATTACCACTTAGCTTTGTGTTTAAACCTACAAATGGACTTCTGTTCAATTTCATATGATTTGTTAAAGAAGAATATATTGATTTTATTGATGGGGAATTTTATGCAGTTGCATATTCTTAAGCCAATTTTGGTGTTGATATTAGATTCCTGGATTAAATACAATGAATGCAATTATTCACTGAAATATATTTTGGAGTACAAGTTTATAAATATTAGTATTAAGTCCTCTTTTCCTATTGGAATTTTTTTTGGCCTGAGTATTATATTTTTGGTCTGAGTTTATAATTACTTGATCATAAATTCCTTATTCATCATCCTCATTTCCTATTTTCCTTCCCTTCTGTCTCTTCTGTTTACATCTTCCTGAAAGTTTGCCTATCTTACCCAACTCATCTAGCATTAGGGTCTTCTGGATATTCAGAGTTACTATTTGAGGTTGGAGATAATGTTTTTTTTCACTCTTTATTTGGATCAGGATTGTATTTAAATGAGTTTCCACTCATTTTATTGACCAGTTTTTAAAGATATTCTTCAGATTTAGTATGATAAACTGCATCTTTACAGTTTCTCCAGATTTATTAATTTAATCATTCTTTTAATATTTCAGACTTTTAAAATATTCAGAGCTTTATCCTCCTGTCTGACATGCCATAGACTTTCAAAGTAACCTAAAAGCTTTAGTATTTCCTGTCCACAGTTTATATGGTTAATTTCTCTCTAGGCTTTCTGTATCCATGGGATAATTTAATGGGAAATTATATCTAACTTATCACATATTTACTTTACTTTATTTTTATAATGAATCATTTTATTTTATGTTCCAATCCTAGCTCCCACTAACTCCCCTCCTCTTGCTCCCCCATCTTCTACTCACCCCACCCCTATCCACACCTCAGAGAGGATAAGGCCTCCCACAGGGAGTTACTAAAGTCTGTCACATCACACTGAGGCAGTACCGAGGCTCCAGCCCCTGTATCTAGGCTGAGCAATGTATCTGTCCTTCCCTCAACTCAACCACTTTATTCCCTCATGTTCTCCTTCCCTCTTTCCATCCCCCTCCCCTCCTGACCTTCCACTCTCCCCCATCTCCCCCATGTTCTCAATTTTCTCTCGAGATCTTTTTATTTCCCCTTTCCCATGATAATCCATATTTATCTGTCTTAGGGCCATTATTGTTGATTAGACACAGGATAAATCCCATGTTTATATGTGTTAGGTATAAAGTTAAAGACCAAATGATCAATGAAAAACTTTTGTTATGACTGGTAGACTCAATACCCCCCCCTCATTTTTTCATCAAATCATCTTTATAGTTCTGTACTACATATTTCCCAAAACTACATCTAGAATTTCAAAACTGATACAATCAAAGAAATACTATGTTATTATGATTCACAATGTACATGAAAAGGTGAGTTCAAATTCCATACTCTTCAATCAAACTTATTGTGAAAGAAATTATTGAAAATGCACTATTATATTACAAAGCTCAGCACAAGCATGAGCACCTGCACACTCTAGCAATTTTCTAAATGAAGTTTCATAACAGATATTATATTAAGAACTGCATGTTACTTAGTTTCATCTCTCCATTAAGAACAAGATTATTATAAATAAAGCTTTATAGATCTGTAAAATATGTGGCTATTTATATAAAAATATAAAATTGATATTGTGAATAAATTCATAAAATTAAAAATAAGTGCCTTAAATGGTTGTGTGTTAATTACAGATGAATAACCAAGTGGACTGGAAATGCATGTTTTTATATTGACAAGAGTAGTAGTACGTGTGAGAATAATATCCTAAACCTACTTACAGTTTGTCCTCTTCTTTTGAATATTTCTGTACTTTTTTCTGTAATGTAACTTTTATCTCAAAGGATTGACATGAAAAGTGCTTCTTACTTTAGATATTTTTGATTTTGGAGTATTTGCATATTCATTAATCTATCCTGGGAATAGAACCTAAGTATGAACTAAAATTAATTTGATCAAAGTTCTCTCTGATATATTTACTACAGCTAGGGATATGAGGAAATGGGGTCAAGTGCAGACTTTTCCAATTGTGATGTCATGTTGTAATTCAAATAACTTCAGATCATAGTTAATTTTTATATTTGATGCATTTTGAAGGAAATTTTACCTTTTGTTATTTCCCATGTTATCTATACTTTGATTTTATCCAAAAATACTCATGGAGTTAATTTAGGAAATGAAATTTATTTTATTTTAGTTGTATTTGATTTTTTTTATGTCTGTGAATGTGTGTTCTTTAAGTATGTGAGCACATATCTGAGTTCCAGTGGAAGGCAGAAGATAGCATCAGATCCCCTGGAGCTTGATCTGCAAAGCATGGGCTATAGAAATGAAATTCCAATCCTCTGAAACAACAGCAAGCACTCCAGCACTTATAAATATGCTTGCAAATATTTAATGATTTTTTAGTCTTTAGCACATCACTTTAATACACTTCTACCCCAGATAATGTTAGGAATGTGATTCTTAGATGACTAATGATGGGGAAACACAGTACCTGAGTATTTTACTATATCATTTCTTAGCGAGTTTTTTATTGTCTCATATATTATATTCCAAGAGCATTTTGCTCTCTCTCCACTCCTCCTAGTCCTTCCTCCTCACTTCTCCTCTCGCTAAGATCATTATTCCTCTGTTTCCCTTCAGAAAAAGCAGGTCTCCCAGAGATGGTAACTGAACATGTTATAAAAAGTTACAATAAGACCAGTTGCATAGCCTCATAACAAGACTGGGCAAGGCAACCCAATAGTGGGAAAAAGATCCAAACAGAAAGCGTAAGAATCAGGGATAACATCTCTCCCAGTGTCAGGAGTCTCAGGAGAACATAACCATAACATATATGCAGAGGACCTCATTCAGATCCATATATGCTCCATAATGGTTGCTTCAGTCTCTGTAGGCCTTTTTGAGCCCTGATTAATCGATTCTATGAGCCGTGTTCTTTTGGTGTCCTTGACCCCTCTGGCTGCTACACTTCTTCCTCCCCATCTACTCTAGCGTTCCTCAAATTCTGCCCAGTATTTGGCATTGGGTCTCTGTATCTACTGCCATCAGTTGCTAAATGAATCTTCTTTGATAATGGTTTGGCTAGGCTCTAGTCTATGATTATAGCAGAATATCTTTGGGAATAATTTCAATAACTTTTTTCTTTCTTTGTCCAATCACATTTGGTTCTATCCTAGGTCTCTAGGCTAGACTCTGGTTCCTGGCCATCCAGGCAGTGTCAGGTGTGGGTTACCACTTGTGGCAAGGTCCTCAAGTTGGTAATTCCCACAAGCTGGTCATTCCCACAAGTTCTGAGCCACTGTTACCCTAGCACATCTTGCAGCAGGTCAGATTTTAAGTTGAAGGTTTTGTTGCTGTACTGGTGTCCCAATCCCTCCACTGGAATTCTTGCCGGTTAAAACAAGATGGCTGGCTCAGACTCCATATTCCCCATTATGTGGTTTCTTTGCTGGGGTCACTTTTATAGATTCAAGGGAATTTCCATTGCACTAGGTATCTACAATACTGAAATTCCTCCTATTCCAATAGTTTCTCCCAGTACTCTCTCCCTCCATGCTTCTTCTTAAGGAGTTTTTAAAGATTGTGCCATTGGTTTATTTAGATATTATGATGACTGTTATTAGTTGTCAACTTGATTATATATGGAATGAACTACAATCCAGAAATGGGGGGCATACCTGTTATCTGAATTTTAAAGGTAGATGACACGTGCCTCTGATCTAGATCTGGAAGCACGAATAAATAAATAAATAACCTTTATTTATCTGGGCAGCATTTTCAGCTGGAAGTCTCTTTAAGGACACTGGATGAAGAAAGGTCTGTTTCTTTACCTGCTTGTTCTCATCTCAACATGTCCATTCCTTCACTGGTACTGGAATCTCCTTCTTCAGGATGCCAAGATATACGAAGACCAGATGAGATATCCAGTCTCATGGAACCTAGCAGCTATTAGATTTGTGGACTTCCCATTAACAAATGGTCATTGTTAGATTAGTTGGACTAGTCTGTAAGTCCTTCCAATAAATACATTCCATATCTATATATATATCCATCTATAGATATAGAAAGGGAGTTTCATTTCTTAAGTTTTGTGACTCTAAAAACCCACCCTGACTAATGCTGATTTACATAATAAATTTCATTATTTTCAAAGTATAAATTTCTATATACCTTATATTTTAATACTATTCATCTTTAATACCGTCCCTCATTCCTCTCCCATTTTTGTTGTTCCCCATCATCTTCTCTACTTGTCCCCGATTAGTGCTTTATTTTCATATTATCTTAACCCAATGGATTTCTTAGAGATCCTTCCATGTCATGGATAAAAGGCTATTAGCAGGAGAATGGACAACTTACTAGTGGCTATGTCACTTTATAACTGTCCTCGTGATGGATTGACATCTTATAAGTTGTGCTCATCTCCATGACAGGGTGCTGACTCACTGGATCTGTCTGTCTTACACAGATATTATGTAGGCATACGTAGCTGCTCTGAGTCCAAGAGTACACATCTGCGGTGATTTGAAAGCAAATGCCCCCTTAAAATGGGCACTATTAACTATTAGGAGCTATGGCCTCGTTGGAGAAAGTGTATCACTGTGGGGGTGGGATTTGAGGTCTCTTGGTCAAGTTTCCCTCAGTGACTGTCAGTCAATTTTCTGTTGTTTGTATGATGTCGGACCTACAGCTACTTTAGTACTAGAGTCCCCTGCATGACACCATCCTCCTCATCATGATGATAATGGACTGAAACTCTGAATCTGTAAGTTAGCTACCCCAGTTAAATGTTTTCATTTATGACTTCCTGTGGTCATAGTGTCTTTTCACAGAAATGGAAAACCAACTAAGACAACATCCATATATTGGATATAACGGCCAAAAGTCAGAGTTTCTCACAACGTCCTTCCTCCGTTTCTTGTTACCGTTCACTTCTTCATCCATGATGCTTTTTGAACCATGGAGAGGGCAGTTTCCTCATTCCATTTACCATGGAGAACTTAGTTGGCACTTCTTCATACGATAGTTACCCACAGTAAAAATAAACTTTTTCTGAGAAAAGTTGAAAGTAGCATTAAAATTTGGTCATAGAAAGATGCTTAGAATATCTTCTGAGAGTTTCCTCATTTGCTTTGTATTTGAAACCACTCTCCTCAGGTTTGGGTAACTAGAATGCTGATTCGCACAATTTATTCATTGATTTTAAAGTTTTCAATCTTTTTATAAAACATGATTCACCTATCATGTTCACTCCTCCCTCTTTATTGTTTGTCCTTTCTTCTTTTCTTCTTTTCTTCTTCATTTGCTTTCTTCTCTTTCTTACTTCTTTTCTCCTTTTCTGTTCCTCAGAGGTCCTAATATTCTGCCTCATTGGAAAAAAAAGTAGAGAATGCCACAGGGAGAGCAGGCACGGGACCTCACATGGATGAAACACCAGAGCTGACCCTTTTCCTGGAAGGTGCAGGTGAGCAGGCCTGTGGGTTTGAGAGCAAGACAGTTGCCCCTGCCCACTCCCTTATATACCATAGGATGTCAAAGATAAGGGAAATATTCTCTCCCCCTAGCCCCTTGCCGCTTATGATAGGTGAGAGATCTGACCTCAGGGGCATGAGAAAAGGAAAAAACAGTCCTGTCACTCATCAAATGCAGCAATCCAGAGAGCAGAGCCTGCCACTTGCCTGGGAAAAATAGAAGTGACTTGGTGGTGTGAGTGTCGGTGAGCGGGACTCGAGAGTGTGAGAGTATCAAAACTTGTCTCTCTCCTTGAAGTCTGCTACATTGGGTGTGATAGTCAGGGCAATGCTGAAGTGCTCCCCTGAGTGGTGACATACAGGGAAAGCTGGCAGGTTGAGCAACCCAGCTACCACCCAGGCCCAGGACCAGGACTATGAAATGGCCCACCCCAACACCCATCTTTTTGCTGAACTGATGGAACATATGAAGGGTCCAGATTCACAGCTACAGTATCTTCATGAAACAAGGCAACAATAGTATATCCAAGAGGAGCCCCAATGATGCTCGGTGTTAATGGTATAGCAGATGCCAGAGACCTTGAACCAGACCAGTGACTCATTGAAATCAACACCTACAAGTAAAGATGTTTGGACTACAAAGTATATTGTGTGGCTTACTGAACCCCACTACATCTTCCATTCTGAGAATTTTTTTTTTTTAATTTGGTTTCGTTGTTTGTGCTTTTGTTTGTTTGGTTGGTAGATTTTACATTTAAATTTTGTTTTCCGGGAGGATGCAAGGGCAGAGGATGAAACTAAGGGGACATGGAGATGAGTGGATCGGGATGCATCATGTGAAATCCACAAAGAATCAATAAAAAGGTTTAGAAAAAAGAAAATAACAAATGAAATAGAAGAGGGAAAAATGTTTTTAGCAGAATATCTGATGATATATATATTATATAATTTAAATACTTGAAATTTACTATCTAATTTTTTTCTGAAAATAACACTGATGATTTCCTTATCGTACCAACTCTCTGTATGTAAATGAACCCCTTTTTCAGTCCTCATCTTTCCCAGGCACCTATAACTGTTAGAGATTTATTTCACCTTCAGAAAATACCCTCGTCATCAGTCTTAAACTCCATCCAATGTATATAAATATTTCTTAACTGTCTTTTTTTCTCTGAATCTTTTCTCCATCTCTCCTGTCCATATTTCCTTAACTTTTCCTTTAACTATTTTATTTGAATGCTTGAGTGTCATCCTTCTCTTCCTGAATTTGCATGCTTCTAGACTCTGTGAAGATTCAAATCTGTTTCCTTGGTTCATTCACCATTTCCTATGAAGCAAAGCTGTCCATAGCTCTCGGATCAATAAAAACAATTAGCCACATGGTTTGATTATCTTACTGAAGTAAGAAATTCACCGTTTAAAAGAAACACTATTTTCCAGAATTCCACTACTATTTTTTTACAAAATTTGCCCATTTAATATTGTCTATGAGATTATCAGCTGAAATATCCTTTGCCTCAAATAGAATCTCTAGTATAATCATTGACTTAGTTTTTGTTTGTTTGTTTGGTTTTTCAAGAAAGGCTGTGTAGCACTTGCTGTACTGGAATTAGCTCTATATATCAGGCCGGTATTCAACTCAGAGGTCCTCCTGCCACTGCCTCCCAATTGCTGAGATTAAAGGTGTCACCACCATGCCCAGCTTATGATTGTTAATATTTTCTTCTCTGCACTTCCAAGTCCACTCAAGTAAGCACAGGAAGTTTTTAGTTTACTTCCTCAAATGCTTTTGAACATACATACACATCTCCAGTTCCACTATGTTATGCAAGACAACCAGTATCTCCTCTTTGGACTGTTGTAAGTAGAACTGTTTCTAACTTTATCCCCCTTTAATCTCATGACAAAACTGCAAAACCTGTGAATGTTAAATATAAAGAAAACCTGCCAAATTATGGATTGTATTCTCTTCCTACATTTTGAATAAAGTTCACACTTTTAAACTAATCAAAACTTTCTGTGATCCTTTTCATTATTTGTTAGTGTTTTGTGGATCATATTGAACAAATTCTTGCTGAAGCAATAAAAGTAGTATAACGTAAACCGAGATTTAAGAATTACTGTGAAAATTTAAGAATATATGAAAATGGGTGATATATAAACTTCTCCCATTGTCATGTGCACACCCTAAATAGCTGCTGATTTTTCTGACCTCAGACTTGCTTGTTATGTATATGATAGCACATACTACAGCTTAGCTGCTGGTTAATGGCTCTTAATTTTACATTGTCTTTGTTTGGGGGAATGTAGCATTCTGATTGGCCCAGAATGTGGCAGAAACCCAGCTGCAGTAAATGACTAATTGAACATTTTGCACTATTACTAGATGTTCTGTTTGAAAAATGAATCTGAGAGAATAATGAAGCTCATTGTATTTATAGGAATTATTCCTTGGAGAAAATAAACAGCATTTCAATGGAGAAAAGTCAGAGGCAGAGTACTTTTTGTACTGTGGTGTCCAGGCTTCTGTCATTTGATTTTCCATATTCTTTCTTTCTTTTTTTTTTCTTCTTTTTAAAATGGGGGAAAAGGTAGGTGAGTTTATGAATAACAGCTTAATATGGACCAAGAAACTTGCTGCCTTGTAAGTAAACAATCTGCCCAGGTGAGCCTACCACACCTTTGATAAATTGATCTGCTAGGATTTCATGAAGAGAACATTAAAGTTATTTACAGACTTTGTCCCACATTTCCCTTGTAAACTTTTCCTGGAAGACACAACTAAATAACGCTGGCACAGATGGCCTATTATTGCTGTTTAAGTCATGTTGACAGGTATGTTTTCCGCTCTTGGGCTCCTTGTTTTTATTCTCCAGACATGACTTGTAAATAAAGAATTAAATTTGGAAACTTGATTGATCTTGATTTTTTTTCTCACTGTTACAAGAATCTCATTTGACTCTCAGGACTTGTACCACTGTATCAATGACACATGGGTCAAGCACACCTCAGGCTGTGGAAATGATTGCCTTGAGTGTGTGGTTTGAATAGTGCAGCAAAATACACACACACGGACACATACACAAATATGCACATATACATTCATGCACACACAAACACGTACACACACATGCACACACATATAATGGAAGATTTTTTTTGAAGGCTTTGCATCTTCTTTTAATTTAGCAGTCATAGGGAACAAACTTTTCCCCCATTGTGATAAACTTTCAGAACTAGCTATGTGGTTGGTTGTTAGTTAAAGTATTTAGTTTCACAAGTTCAGTGTTTTATTATCATACTATAGTAATATTTTAAATTAGAATAGTCTGTAAGAGTAAAAATATTATTTTATTTTGTCAAAATGTCAAGTACTATTTCAAATGCCAATATTTGATTTAAGGCTACCCTTTTTATACTTCAAAGATAAACCCACCCTTCAAAATGTCAGAGGTCAGTGAGTCTGAAAGAACTGAAAATGGGCATGGCTTTTGCCATTGTCAGACATTTAATGATATTTCTACTTTTTACAAATCTTTAAAGTATGTTATAAAGGAATATGATTACTTTAACTGATATGATTAGATCTACTCACCATGGGTGTCTCCTTGGCTGGGGTCCTGGACGGTGTAAATGGAGAAAGGGAATTGAACAGTAACTAGCACTCATCACTCATTGTTTCTTGATTGTGGATGTGATGGGATCAGACAGTCCTCCTGAGCTATAAGCCAGAATAAACACTATCATCTTCAAATTGCTTTTGCCAGTGTAGATTATCATAACAAGAAGAAATAAGAAAGACTATGCTATATCAGTGGGTAAGATAATTTTTAAGAACTAATATAATTTTGTCTCCATTTGTTGTGAAACTGAAATTGTTCTCATTATACTTTTTTACTATGATATATAAAAAGTGGCCAAATAAATTTGTATTTGCATATCATATACCTATGGGCTTGCATGAATAATATCAGCAATATTATATAAATAATATATCAGAGTGTAGTTAGAGTTCTATTTGGTTAAACTTGAAGTACTCTATACAATCTGGTAAACATTTTCACAACTGAATCATCACAGTGTATTAAGATCAGTCTGTATGTAATTTACTAACATCGATAGGTGCCATGTCCATGCATATAGCTCCAAGGACTTAATCATGACTAGAGGAGGTAAGGAAATGAAGAAAGACATACATAAACAAACAGAAATATGGGAATTATATGATCTGTGACCTCAGATAGAGAACCCACAGCACTCTGGCTGCTCAGTTGTTTATTATAAACAGTGGAACAAGAAGGCAGAGTTAGTGCACACAGCTGAACAAGAAGACAGAATTACATACAGATAAACAAGGAAGCAGGGTTTATGGTATACAGCTAGATCAAGGGGAAAGATTCAGCTAATCTCAGTAGGAACAGCCTCTGTAGGGGAATAGTCTTCAGACAAAAATATCTTGGGAGAGAAAATGACAGGAGTTAGTTTCTGCACACACCACCAATAGCCAGAATGAAAGGCTCTGACATTCTCTGAGTACCACTTCTGAATGAAGGCTTTGACATTTCTTCATGGATATGAGGCTATAATATTCTTGACATTCCCATGCTCATGTCAACATCTGTAATTTACCCTGGGCTTCATTCACTCAGGGATCTCTGTGTTCCCTATTGATAGAACTGTCATTAGCAGCAAGGATGTGAACACCTTAAAACTGTGCCATTTGTAAAGATTTATAGCTGGAGTCTCCAGCAGCAAGTGCTGAGATCAAGGTGATATCATGATTAGCTTTAACTGTCAGCTTGACACAGCCTCAAGCTGTCTGAGATGATAGTCTCAGCAATTAAATGCCTAGACTGGATTGGTCTCTGAGCATGCCTCTGGAGACTGTCTCAATTGTTAATTAAAGAAAAAAGGTCTGGCCCATTGGAAGCAGCACCATCCCAAGGCAGTAATGAACTGTGTAAGAAATCTGAGTATATCCCATGCTTTTTCAAACCCAGGCCAGCTGGCCTTGGTGAGTTCCCCATAGAACATCCCCATTGTCTCAGTGTGTGGGTGCACCCCTTGCGGTCCTGAGTTCCTTGCTCGTGCTCACTCTCCTTCTGCTCCTGATTTGGACCTTGAGATTTCAGTCCGGTGCTCCAATGTGGGTCTCTGTCTCTGTCTCCGTTCATCGCCTGATGAAGGTTAATATTCAGGAGGGTGCATATATGTTTTTCTTTGGGTTCACCTTCTTATTTAGTTTCTCTAGGATCGCGAATTATAAACCGGACTTGCTGAACATAGTGGACAATGAGGACTACTGAGAACTCAAGAACAATGGCAATGGGTTTTTGATCCTACTGCACGTACTGGCTTTGTGGGAGCCTAGGAAGTTGGGATGCTCACCTTACTAGACCTGGATGGAGGTGGGTGGTCCTTGGACTTCCCACAGGTCAGGGAACCCTGATTGCTCTTTGGTATGATGAGGGAGGGGGACTTGATTGAGGGAGGGGGAGGAAAGTGGGAGGCGGAGGCAGGGAGGAGGCAGAAATCTTTAATAAATAAATAAATTAAAAAAAAGAAAAAAAGAAATCTGAGTATAAGCCATTCAGTGAGCCAGAACGAATTTAAGAAGTTTTTCTTAACAAATTATTCTATGCCATGCTCAGGAGACCTCAGATTTTTATCTTTCTTTTGCTCAGACACGTGATTCAGGCTTCTTTGGGACAGGAACATATTTGTCGTTGGAGCAAACTCCAGCAGAATAATCTATTGCTTACTTTTTCCAATAGGACAGCAGGTGCTCTCTTGAAGGGGAATCAGAACAGAAACTCTTTGTGTCTATTATAAATGTACTTTATGATTTTCCTTCCTTCTTCATACATTTAGATGCTTTATATATCAACTAACTGAAAGAAGGGTCCTGTCAATTTGCAAAGAAGGGAACTTAAATACATCCACTCAATTCAATTGTTATACACTACCTATCTTTGAAGGGATAGTGGTTGAATGAATTGTATTTATATATACATATGTGAACATGTATGCATGTGTCCATGCATTTGTGAATGTATTCAGAAATAACAAAAATACCCGGGCAGTAAATGTACACACCTTTAGTCCCCGTACTCAGAGGCAGAGTTAGGAATATTTTTGTGAGTTCAAGGCAAGCTCTCTCTGGGCTACAGGAACTGGTTGCAGAACAGGCCCCAAAGCTATAGAGAAACTTTGTCTCAAAAAACAAAAACAAAAAGAAAGAACTAGCAAAAATACAGTAATGTGCCAAATAAAACCTTTGTAATCTCACTTTAGTGCCTTCTTTTGATCATTTTGTTTGATCTCACTTGACCCTTTAAGTCTGTGAGCAGAAATATGCCTGACCCCTCCTGCAACCACATCCAATAGCTTAAGATCACGTGTACTAGTTAAGATAAGTATTGATGGGACACTAAAATCAGCTTGGGGAGGAAACGTTTTACTTCCACTTGCATTTGTACGTAACATTCTTTTTTTTTTTTCATCTAATTCTTTTTTTTTAATTGAGAAAAGGAAAAAAAAAAAGTTTCCCCCTCCTCCCATTTCCCTCCTCCTCCTCCCACCCTTCTCCCCCTCCCCGCAAGGACAATGGCATGGGGTTTTGATCCTACTTCATGTTCTGGCTTTGTGGGAGCCTAGCCAGTTTGGATGTTCACCTTCCTAGATATGGACGGAGGGGGGAGGACCTTGGACTTTCAACAGGGCAGGGAACCCTGACTGCTCTTTGGACTGGAGACGGAGGGGGAGAGGAGTGTACGTAACATTCTATCACAAAAGGAAGTCATGGCAGGAAGTTAAACAGGGCAGAAACCTGAAGGCAAGAACAGATACAGATACCAAAGAGGATGCTGCTTACTGGCTTGCTCCGCATGGTTCATTTAGCATACTTCTTATAGAACCTAGACTACCAGTCCAGAGATGGCAGCACCCTGAATAGTCTGGGCTCTCCCACACATCAATTACTAATTAAGAAAATTTCCTTCAGGCTTGTCTACAGGCTGAATTTTTAGAGGAATTTTCTTTATTGAGGTTCCTGCTTCTCAAATGAAGTCAGGTTGTATCAAACTGTCATAAAATTAGCCAGCACAACTGTCTCCTTGTCAAATTGACACATAAATGCATCACTATTAAGTCATAATCTTCCTTTTCTTGTTCAGCTCCAAGATCACAAATTAATATAGACATTACAATATAAATTATTTTACAAACCTAAAAAATCCTCAAGACTTTAACAAACACAAACGCTTAACAATTCAGTTTCTTTAAAATATCCAATGTTTCAAAATCGAAAGCTTTTTTATTTATTTATTTTTTTTTGCTTTATAAATAATACCATTCAAAATTTCCACCTCCTTTCCTCATCCCATTTCCCTCCCACTCCTCCTCCTCATCCCCCTTCCCATCCCCCTCCAGTCCTAAGAGAGGGCAGGGTACCCTGCCCTGCGGGAAGTCTAAGGCCTTCCCCACACCATCCAGGCCTAGAAAGGTGTGCATCCTAACAGACTAGGATCCCAAAAAGCCAGTACATGCAGTAGAATCAAATCCCAGCGCCATTATCATTGGTTTCTCAGTCCACTCCCATTGTCAGCCACATTCAGAGTCCAGTTTGATCACATGCTCGTTCAGTCCCAGTCCAGCTGGCCTTGGTGAGCTCCCATTAGATCAGTCACACCGTTTCAAGTGGGTGGACGAACCCCTCGTGGTCCTGACTTTTTTGCTCATTCATCTTCTCCCTCTTTCTGCTCTTCATTTGGACGTTGGGAGCTCAGTCCAGTGCTCCAAAGTGGGTCTATGTCTCTTTCTCCATCCATTGCCCAACGAAGGTTCTATGGCGATATTCAAGATATTCATCACTGTGGCTATAGGATAGGGCCATTTCAGACTCCCTCTCCTCAGCTGCCCAAGGACCTAGCTGGGGACATCCCCTTGGACACCTGAGAACCCCTCTAGAGCCAAGTCTCTTGCCAACCCTAAATGGCTCCCTTAATTAAGATATCTTCTTCCCTGCTCCTATATCTACCCTTCCTCCATCTCAACCATCCCACTCCCTCAAGCTCTCCCCAATCCTCCCCTTCTCCTATCTCAATATCTTCAAAACTCCTGGTGTCTCTTGATGCAATAGAGCTGAACTTTGAACAACAGCTTCTCTTCGGCTCTTCTTGGGTGCTCCTGTCTTGCTCCATGGCTTCTCTGTGCTTTCAAAACCAGTCCTACCTGGGTGTCTCCTTTTTTTTTTTCCAAGCATACAAGATTAATATTCAGTCAGAGCAAGAACATATTGTTTTGGACTTCTCCCCTCCCCTCCCACCTCCCACCTCTGGAATATTCCATCTGCTCAAGTACCCAAGATAAGAGTTACACACATCAGGGCAGAGGACTGGGATGGATGAAGCAAGATAAATGGGAAGGAAGTCACCACTAAAGAGAATAAAAGAAAAAAATGTAAAGGTGGAAATGATTACCTCAGTCCTCTTTTGTCTACCCCTGGGCTCCTGGCACATGTCTTTAACCCTGGATGTCTCTTAAATTACCACATTCAACTACCAGCATGTGACATAAAAGCTTGTCCACATCTGAAACACTTATTCTGTGTGCTGATCGTGTGAAAATATCTCCCAGAAAATTTTACCTCAATGTTGCTGGTCTCTTCTTAATCACAGGTGATTCTTCAAACTGAAATGACCAGTATCCTTTGGCCAAGCAAAGCAAAGGTTTTTGCTTTAATAATTCTGGCCTCTTATTTATTAATGCCAATTCTTCAGCACGAGTTGACCAGATGTCACCGATTCTTCCCACAGAAGAGCCTGTGGTATCTTTGCTTCCTTCTGAAATTTCACAAACCAGGTCTCCATAATCTGCATTGTTCTCAATATTCTTATTTTCCAAGTTCCTATGGAACAACTCATTCCACTCTCAGCACTCAATGGCATTTCTCAACCCTTCTCCAGAACAATATGGTCATACACATTCATACACACCAAATAAATAAGTGTAATTTAGAAATTCAGAATATCCAGGAAAACTTTTAGACAGATTTGACCCTTTTATAGCAGCTTTCCAAGCAGGATAAGACTAATTTTCTTTTTCTGGCGATGTTGGTTTGATCTTAAAGAGATACTCATTTCTATTCAACAGTTTGAGGTGGACGTAGTGCTGAATAACATCTGCTAGGTCTTGACAGTCTTCCTCTGGTTTCTTGTCTCTGAATGGAGCAGTCATATTTGAAATACAGTACCCATGCTGTGTGAAGGTCAAGCAGTCACAAAGAAGTTGTTTTAGTATTCCAGCACCACCTCCAGCCAGGGATCTGGCTGACAAACAGATGAACCCTGAGCCACAAAATCCACAAGGAAAAAGATTATTTCAGTCTCCACTCTTTATACAACACAGCTGATATCAAGTGGGCTGTTTCTACCGAAGCATTCTTAAATTGCATATTCATGAGCAAAAATAAATGACACACTTCAAGCTATGGAGTTTTGGAACGCTCTGTTGCACAGTATTGTCTGGTAGAACATAGGATGATAAAATGAGGTTTACAAGGTAAATTTACACAAACTTATTTTCTCATGATTCTTTTTCTAGAAGCAATTCACTTCTCAGGACTGGGATTTTCTTCAGGGAATATGTAATACTCTCTAAAACATTTGAAGTCAATATTGTGTTCTTTTTCTTTAGACTTGCCAAGTCTTCTACAGATTATACATTTTAATTTGTCAGAAATTTTCTCATAATTTTTATGTATTAAACTATCAAAAGGCTGCTTTCCTCCAACAGATTACTGCTTCTATTCTACTAAACAAACCCCCACAACCAACACTAAGGAATTATACACACACACCATTTTTGGTAACTCAGAATCAGTTGTGAATTAGAAGTTTTCCTAATTTATGATTTCTTTAAAAAGAAATTCTAGTGGGGCAGTGGTAGCACTTCTTAAATCTCAGCACTCCAGAGGCAGAGGTAGGCAGATCTTTAAGTTCACGTCCATCCTGGTCTACAGAATGAGTTTCAGGACAGCCAGGGAGGACTATGCAAAGAAACCCTGTCTCAAAACTTAAGAAAAGAAAACAAGCCAAAAAAAAACAAAACAAAACAAAAACAAACAAACAAAAAAAACAGAAACATAAAAGCCTAGACCTGGATGGAGTAGGGAGGACCTTGGACTTCCCACTGGGCAGGGAACCCTGACTGCTCTTTGGACTGGAGAGGGAGGGGGAGGGGGAAGGAGGAGAGGAAAGGAAATGGGAAGAGAAAAGAAAAGAAATTTTTAATAATAAAAACAAAACTTAAAAGCATACCAACAAGAAAACAAACAAAAAAGAAAGAAAAGAAATTTTGGCAAAAGAATTCAAGAATTGCTAAATTACCATCTGGAGAGATAATTCAGTGGTTAACAGCACATATTTGCCAAACTAACCCCACTTCTATGTTGGGAGACTCAAAAATACCAGAACTCTAGGTCCTGGGGATGCAATACCCTCTTCGGGCCACTGAGAGAATCCACACTCACATACATGTCCTCCAACCTAACCATACATATTCATATATAATTGAAATGAATAATAATATCTAAATGCAGTGATCTCTGAGACTGGTTTGTTTGTCTGTTTGTTTGTTTACTTGTTTTGCTTGTTTTTCTGTTTTCATGTTTAGGGTACAGAGGTCAGAGGACAACATCTGACTCAGTTTTCTCTTTCTACAATGTGGATCCTAGGGAACTGAATTCAGGTCGTCATGTTTAGCAGCAAACACACATACACATTGATATGGGATTTCCCTCTGTATCCTTTGAATGTGTTTTGTTGCTAGTGGTTAATAAAGAAGCTGCTTTGGGCCTCTGGCAGGGAAGAACAGAGAAATGTGGGAATTCCAAGCAGAAATAGAGGAGAAAAGCATCAGAGTCAGAGAGAAGCCACGTAGCTGCTTAAGGAGACAGACACTGGAGGGAACTTTATCAGTAAGTCATAGCCATGTAGCGATACACAGATGAATAGAAATGGCATAATTTAAGATGTAAGAGATACTTAATAAGAAGCTATTGGCCATGTAGTGTTTAAATTAATATAGGGTCTGGGTGGCTGGGAAATGAACAAACAATCTCCTCCTTCAGAATGGTGCCACAGCATAGGCAAATACATCCTCATAAAGTCTGAGAGAGTTTGAAAAGGAATTCTAGACACAAAAAAAACTGAGTCAATCACAACTTCGTGGTGGCAGCATTTTCTCAGGTGGGCTCTGTTTGCTAGAGAGTCACGATTCCTTTAAGTGAAGACTTCCTGACTCAGTGGTAGTAACAAAAACTGTGTAATTTCTTTTTAGAAGACTTCCTGGTTTGTGCTAGTTGCATGAACAGTTCTGGCTCTTTCAGGAGGCCAAGCACTTGAATTGAATTTGTGTGCAGAGTGTTACAAGTTACTTGGCGGCATCATGAGCCAATTGCTTCCCAGAGTTGAGGTGGTGAGTATGGTTGCCACTTTGCAGTCTCAGAGCTGATGGTAAGGTACCCATGCCATATTGAAAGGCTGAGAGAGGCAGAACCAGCATCAAAGGCTGCCCTGACCACACTGCTTACCATTTTAAAGTTCTCCTGGTCAGAAAATAATTACAGACATGCAATAAAGACAGATTAAGACAGAAATAAACCTCTGGAAGGGTCACAGTGTGTTTAAAAGATGTTCATAGGCTTAAGAGAGAAGAAGAAAATATAGAAAAAATAAAACAAAGTCTTTAAAAAGACAAAGTACAGTTTTTACAGGAGTAAAAAAAATAAGCCACAAAAAGACGAAATATACACAGAGAGTGTATTATATATATTATTGTGTTTCTTTAGAATTTTTGACTACAGAGAGAAATTTGATTCTGGAGGCTAAACAAAAATGTATATTTTAAAGGTATCTTGATTTCATAATTTGGATCTAAGAATATGTTGCTTTGGAAAAGAGGTTCTGCTTTTGTTTACACAGAAGATGAGAACATGTGGATTCTTTCCAGGCTAACGTGGATTGATAAAACAAGACCCCTGAAAGTTCTTCAAGAACAAATACTTTGCCCAACAAAAGCAAGGAGCAGTTTGGAGAAAATAATATACATCTATAGCAGTCAAAGTGTAGTCATGATATTTAGGTTAGTTAGTTAGGACTTCTAGAAGTATAGAGATACATTTCAGGTAGATAGTTATTCTTCAAACCTTTGAAAGACTTGCAGAATATGGTATTTAAATGTTTTAAGGACTTAGGACTTTTCATGATAATGAGACACATCTGTTCCTGGCAGCACCAATCTACTTCAAGAGCATGATGGGCATCAAAGAGGCTCTGTATGGAGTTGCTTAGCCATTTGTACAAGAAACTGCTCTTGCCTGGACTGCTTGATGTTATGTTGTATGACTAGGACATGCAGGACCAATAAAATAAAATGACTGCTGAACTTGTCTGAAGGTGGAAACAGTCCTTTGGGGTCCCTGTTTCATGAAAGAGTCTGCCTGACACTCTGCAGGATACAGAAGGAAGTGAGAAACAAACTGCCCATAGATGCAGAACTGTTATTGAAATTTCCTGCTTCATGGAAAAATCTGCCCAGTATTATGGGTCTTTAGGCTGAAGAAGGGTGCCCTAACATTACAGAAGAACTTTTTGTGGCAGTGCAGACAGCAATATGTTTCTGTCAATTTGGAGTTTTGGAAGTTGCATAAAATGCACTTCCTGTTATCTTATGTAATATTATATCCTTCTGGGGTCTTTAATGGAGTTGAAGAATAGATAGTTATAATTATAGTTTTCCTTAGCAACGATAAAAGATGAAGTAGATTTAAATATTGTAGCTGTAATTCTTGCTTGATAGACCTGTTTTTTCATATGTGATTTTACTATACTAAAGTTAAAAACCTTTCTTTTTATGTAGACAGAAAAGGGGAGGTGATGTAGAATTCTCCTCCATATGCTGTGAATGTGTTTTGTTACCATTGGTTAATAAGAAAGCTGCTTTGGGCCTCTGGCAGGGCAGAATAGAGCAAGCTGGGAATTCCAAGCAGAGATAGCGGATAAAAGCAGGCAGAGTCAGAGACATGCCATGTAGCTGCCAAAGGAGACAGATGCCAGAGAAAACCTTACCAGTAGGCCACAGCCATGTGGCGATACACAGATTAATAGAAATTGATTAATTAAAGAGGTACTTAATAAGAAGCTGAAGCTATTGGCCAAGCTGTATTGTAATTAATATAATTTCTCTATGATTATTTTGGGTTTGGGAGGTCAGAAAACGAATAAGTGAACTCCACCTACACTCACTAATCCAAATTGCAGGTTTTCTGGACACTTTATTTTATACAAAATGAATGGCTTAATAGAGCTTCTGCTTGCAAAGTCCATGAAAATTTTGTATTCTATCAAAACATTTCTTCATGTATATAAAAGAGCACAACATACTTCCTTAAATGGACCATTTCAGTCTTGTTCTCTTTTAGCTATCAGTTTTATAGATTTCCATGAAAACACATGCTTTCATGGATTACATTTCCTCATGCTGTTCTGCCTAAGGGGTGGATTTCTTTAGGCTATTGAATGCCCACAGCACATTGCCATTTCCCAATCTTGATTTCCATTTCACAAAGTCTCAGTGATGATAATAATAAGATTATACTTGCTGTCTTGTTTGAGAATCTCAGTTTAAGTTTAGTTACTATCCATTCTCAGTATGTTGGTTTATAGAGATACTGAATCCATAAATATATAGAAATGATAGGACCTTAAGCCGTAGTCCTGAAATCCAATTTCAACACACAGATGGCATTTTCAAACACAGATGCACTCTTATAAATTTTATTTTCCTTCTTATAGTCCCAAAGCTCTAGGATAATCTGTTATAAAGTTGATATAAAACAAGTTTCCATTGCACCTTTTGTGTTTCTACGTTTAAGATTCAAAATAATGAAAACTCATACTATTTATTGTTTGTTTTTTGGAAGTACTTATTCATATCCCTGTCATTAGTAAAATATTTCATCAAATTTTAGCATATATTATGCTCATGAAATTTTTAACTAAAATATATGTAATGTTTGTTTTAAGTCATAGATTTGGAACAAAAGAACCCTATTCTAATATTCTAATATCACACTTTTGATTCTCTATCCTGCTCGGTAAGATACCCACAAATAAAACAAGACATGTCATACAATGGGGGAACATAGAAGTTATTCTGCGAAATTTGAAAAATATGTTATATTTGAGAATAAGCCAATAGTTGTCTAAGTGGATAAGTGACAGGAAAGCTAAGATTATCACAAAGCATAAAAATAACAACAACAAAAACATAGACAATATACCAAAGTAATAATCCTACATGATTTTTCTTCTAGAAAGTACTTCTTCCTAAAATAACCAAAACATTTTTCTAGAAGTTGTTTGGGCTATAAGTCAGGTATTCATATTAAACACAAATCTATATTAGACATTTCGTGCTATTTGAGACAGAATAAACACAAAAGAAAAAAAAAGATCTTACCATCTTTAAAATATATACTACTGCCGGGCAGTGGTGGCGCACGCCTGTAATCCCAGCACTTGGGAGGCAGAGACAAGCGTATCTCTGTGAGTTCGAGGCCAGCCTGGTCTACCAAGGGAGTTCCAGGACAGGCTCCAAAGCTACAGAGAAACCCTGTCTTGAAAAACCAAATATATATAAGGGACATATAGAGAAAATATATAAATAAAGGGATCAAATAATTTCAGGAAATACAAGTACTGAGAGAAAGTAAAAGTTATCAGTAAATGAGCAGTTAGAGCCTGCCTTAGCTGTTCTGAATGAGTGCAGAACAAACATTGTCTATATAGATATTAGAAAAATGAATGAGTGACAAGACAGGGAAGATTATAGTCAAACATGGACAACATAGGAAAGTAAGAATCCTTTATGATCCTTCTCCTAGATCCTAAAATAACCAAAGCATTTTTAGAGAAGTTGTTTGGATTATAAGACAGTTATTTAATTAACCTTACAGGAATATATATTATATGTTGATGTGGGGTGCCCTTTTGCCTATGTGCTGCCTTTTATGGATAATGGATAAAGCTGTTATGGCCAATGGCTTAGCAGAGTAAATCCAGGCAGGAAATCTGAACAGAGATAAAGAGAGACAGTAGGTGGAGTCAAGAAAATGCCATATAGTCATCGAAGGAGAAGGATGCCAGAACATTACCGGTAAGACAAAGACTCGTGGCAATACATAGCTTAACAGAAATGGGTAAGTATATGATATAGGAGATAGCTAGAAGTACTTCTAAATTATCGGCCAAACAATATTGTAATTAATATAGTTTCTGTATGATTATTTGGGCCTGGGTGTCAGGGAAACAGAAATGCAGTCTCTGTTTACACATGGAACCAAACATCAGGCACAAATTTCCACATAAAGCTAAAAATGGATTCTAGAGAGACAAAAAACAGATTCAAGCACAGCTTCTTGGTAGCACTATTGTCTCAGGGGGGCTCTGCTTGCTAGAGGCAAGCAGAGGCATGGCTCCTTTAAAAGAGGCTTTTTGACTCAGCAATAGTGGAAAGAAAACAAAAAACCTCTTAAACAACTCTTTTAAGATGTTCTGCCACCAAAAACTTAAATGGTGTTTATGAGCAGCTGGTGGCAGACTTCTTGGTGTAGCATGGACATTAAAATTTCACAGAGCTGTGGCAATAAACATGGCTCTGCCAGTACCTCTGCCATGAAGCTAGACTCTAAAAACTGCTGAAAATATGTTAGAGCCAACCACTAACGCTATAGCTTTAATCCTATCCCTGCTACTTAGCAGATCAAAAAAAAAAATCATGCGCTCAAAAAATAAATAAATGAATAAATAAAGATATGCAATAAAAAAAAAAGACTCAGAACAAGCATGGGAACAACCAAGCCCCTCTGAAGGGGTTGACTGGAGCAGACTAGGGGGACACTGATAGTGATACTGGGTTGTGTCTCTACTTGCATATACGGGCTTCATGAGATCGTATTCTCTTTAGATGTAAACCTTGCTCAACCTAGACATAGTAAGGAGGGCCTTGGACTTTCCACAGGGCGAGGTGCATGGCACTCCCTTATGTTTGGAGGGGTGGAGTGGGAGGATCTGTGGAGGGAGAGGGAGGGGACTCGGAGGAGGGGAAGGAGTGGGAATTTGGATTGGTATCTTTTTAAGTAAAAAAGAAAGAAAAGGAAAAAAGATTCAGATAAAAGCCTCAAAAAACAAAACCTCTAAATGGTTTATAGTGTGTTAGGCTTAGGAGAGAAATATCATATATCATACCATATATATGTATATATGCATAATATATCATGCTATATATGTAAGTATATCTGTATGTATATGTGTATATACACACAAATATATATGTCATTATATTTTTGTGTGACATGCTGGCTGTGGTCAGAGCAGTTCAATAATGCTTATCTACTGATGGAAAAGCCAGGGATCTGATGGTTGATCCACAAGACTGGATGTCTCAGTAGTGCCAATCTCATGCTGGAGTCCTGGAGAGTTTCTAGTCCTCAGTGTATATTGGAATCTCAAAAACATAGGTCCTAATAGCAATGAAGACATTCCTTAGCAACAGGACAGATGAATTTTCCATGGAGAGTTCAGTAAAGGAGGCAAAAAGCAAAACACTTCCTTTCCAGCCACACTTTTTGAGATGGGATCCACAAGGTTTAGAGTGGGTCCTTTGATCTGAAATGTCCTAGATTATTTTTCCAATTTTTGCCAAAACGTTTTTATTTTTGTTTTTTTTGTTTGCTTTTTGAGATTATAATCTGATCACAACGCTTCACCATCACCTTCCTCTTTCCAAGCCCTTGCACATATCTCTCTGCTCGTCTTTAAATTGTTCCCTTTTTTTATTAACTGTTGCTGTTTGTGAAATGATCCCAATTTTAGACGTGTCTTCTCACCAGAAATGATCCAATCATTGATAAAATCTTTGGGAATAGGCACGATGGATTATCTAAACTCCAGAGCTGAGAAGCAGTGTATGTCTTCTCTCTGTTGTCTACCTGTGGGAAATGAGCTCAGAAGCAGACCAAAGTGGAAGTATATATCTATGCTATCCGTTCTCGGCCATGACACCAAGTTTGGATTTGACTCTCAATGTAATGGAAATATTAGAGAACTCTAAACATGCGTCAAATCACTTTTGAGAATGTCACTTTTTTGTTTGTGATGGGAAAAAGAACTTGCCCTTAGAGGTAGAAATAAGAGTGAAAGCAAAGGCAGTGTAGAGGTGGCTTGGTAGATAATACCCTTTATTTCACAAATATAAGGATCTGAGGTCGAATCTTCAGTACTCAAATAAAAAACCAGACATGTACCCCAGCCTGTGAAGAGCAGAATGGAGTATTGTTGGAACTTGCTTGCAGCAATCTGAGCTCCATTTTCAGTGAGAGACCCTGTTTTAAGGATATAAGGTAGAAAAAGTACAATACAGGAAGCTTGATGCTCTCATCCCTTTCCATGGCCTCTGCAGATTTGTGCATTGGTCCATAGATAGAATTACTAGTACACAAAACATGTATCGACAATACATTATGTATAGACACACACAAGGAGACAAAACTAAAATAATATAGGAATAGAAGCAGGGAAATAGAGACACAATAAACCACACAAGAAGAGGATGCCTTATTTAAATACTCCTTTAGTTTTGATGTTTTTGAAGATAACATCAACCATAAATATGAATAACAGTCTCCTAAATTCAGAGACGAGATCTAATGAGACACTGGACAAATGATCATTAAGGGGCAGAAAGTTTATCTTGCATTTATAGTCACTCACCTTTCCTAGTGCAGCACAATAATTTAAATGACTTACTTGACATCGCTCATATCACAATTACTCTAGATCCATCAATCAACTGTGTAACAAAGGAAGTTACTTTGGCTAGTCAAATTTTGTAATACAAATTTTATTTGGTATTTTCAAGCAAACATTAATATAAAGAAAAGAAATGTGATATGTCTTCATCTCAAAGTAGTCTTAAATTACTGCTGCTTTAAATTTAGCTTTCATTTCAAATAAAGTTTTGTATTTGAAATGGAAACCTTTTAATTTCAAATATTCGCTCTCTGTGGCCAAATAATTTCTTTGTGACTAATGAGGCATGCATAATTCATTAATTTCAGTGTCATGGATTGAGATAAAACACAAAACATTTCCAAAATTTGCATCTACCAAATTGAATTCTTCAATTATTTTCAGAACTAGACATGATTACATCTAAAAATATTTTCAGGATAAAAGCTTCTTAGGCTTCCACATGAATACTGATTTAAGCTTATTCCTGTGGCTTGCAGACGCTTGATGACATTCTCAATACATCTTTGTTTCTCCTAGCCATGCACACTGCTTCCTTGCCTACTCTCTGCTTGTTTCTCACTTTTTTCTATATTCTTGCCTGAAGCTAAGAACCTACATAAGTTTCCTCTAGTTTGTGCTTAAAAGCATCTCAGATGTCAGAAGAACATTGGGCATTTTACAGGAGCTCATGATGTTGAAAAATTCAATCAAAATATTTGAAGAACCTGTTTCTCAGAGCTGAAATTCCATCTGAAGCTTTCAATTTCCTGGGTTTTTTTTTTGTGATTATATTTTGATAGTAAAGGTATTTTTTTCACAAAAAATAATCATTTTTTTAATTTGGTTGTTTTATAGCTCCAAGATAACTACTTTAAAATTATGGCTGCAAAGAATTTAGTATCACACTCAAGTAGAATGACTTCTTTCCTGCTTGACTCAATTTCAAACAATGGCCTCATAGTGGATGGAGGATTAATATTGGCTCCTGGTTTGAAGTTGAAGGCATGAGATGTGGTGCCAACCACTGTGGGTAAGCAACTAGAAAGCACAAAAACATGAATTCTAATATTCAGTTTTATTTTTCCTTTTATTTAATCCAGAACCTCAGGCCAGGGTAGAGTGAAGCTCACTTGCAGGGCAGGTCTTCTCCTTAACCATATCTGGAAAATGTCATATACATACTGCACTTTAAAAATGATTTTGACACCGGACAGAAATCTCAAGGTCCAAATCAGGAGCAGAAGGAGGGGGAGCACGAGCAAGGAACTCAGGACCGAGAAGGGTGCACCCACACACTGAGACAATGGGGATGATCTTTTAGGAATTCACCAAGACCAGCTATCCTGGGTCTGAAAAAGCATGGGATAAAACCAGACTTACATAGCAGACAATGAGGACTACTGAGAACTCAAGAACAATGGCAATGGGTTTTTGATCCTACTGCACATACTGGCTTTGGGGGAGCCTAGGCAGTTTGGATGTTCAACTTACTAAACCTGGATGGAGGTGGGCGGTCCTTGGACTTCCCACAGGTCAGGGAACCCTGATTGCTCTTCAAGCTGATGAGGGAGGGGGACTTGATCGGGGGAGGGGGAGGGAAATGGGAGGCGGTGGCGGGGAGGAGGCAGAAATCCTTAATAAATAAATAAATTAAAAAAAACACTTAAAAAATGATTTGGAGCTAAAATTCAAATAAAAGCACAGGGCTAAAAGAAATTGTAAAACTGTACTTTAAAAACGTTTTGTGTCTCATTAGAATAAACTTTTTTTTTTTACAAAATGAAAGGAAAGAATAATCCATTTTGAAATGATGCTGAGTTAAAATAATACCATTATTGTAATTCTGCATAGAAGCTTTGAATTTAGATATTCTTTGTAATTTCAATATATTCAAGGAAGTTTTACTTAAGTGGTATCTATTATCATGTTGTCTTGAATATGGTGAGGAGATTTTGTTTCCTGTCATGAATTGAGCATTCTTGTGTATACTTTCTTATAATGAGGGAAAATAATCATCCTTAAGATTTTATGTTTTGTACCATTCTTTGTTAAGTTAAACTACAAAATGGTTAGAAGAGAGAAAAATCTATGCAGCAATTTTGTTAATTGTTCAAGTAACAGCATCCATTCTGTGGCCACATTTTTGGTCCTGTGACGATATGGAAGAATGGCAGAAAGTTTTAATTCAGTCTGAGGGCCCTAGCAAAAGAAGAAGAAGAAGATGGAGGCACAGACTGTCTAGGAGGGAAGTAAAGCATTAGACACACCAGGTTTGTGAAATTGGCTATAGAAATCAATTTCAACTTATATAAGGGGACCTTTTATTATTTTTTGTAAGGATTTTAAAATGTTGAGTAACATAATGAATAATCTGTTTAATTTTTAGGCCTAATGATTAGATATGATTCATGAAATTATGAATCATACTTTTTAATACTTTTGTTTATTTTTTGTTTTCGCATTCCAACCACCATTCCCCTCTCTCCTGTCTTCTCATTTTCTCTATCTCCAATGCTCCTGCCCCACCCCATTAACTCCTCCTCCATTGTTTTTCTTGAGATACAGGCAGGCCTCACATACATATCAGCCAACCATGGTGTAACAAGTTGCAATGAGTCTAGGCCCCTCCTCTTTTATTACTGCTCATGAGTCATTCCTGTAGGAGGAATGAGTCCAAAAAGTAGGCAACAGAGTTAGAGACAGCTTCTGCTCCCACTGTTAGGAGTACCATAAGATGACTAAGCTACACAGCTATATACAGAGGGCCTAGATCAGCCTATGCAGTTTAGTCTTTGTGAGCCCCTGTAATCACAGGTTAGTTGATTGTATGGATTTTCTTATGGTGTTCTTGACACCACTGGGTCCTCTGATTCTTCCTCCCCTCTTTCACAGGATTCATGGAGACTCACCTAATGTTTGGATGTGCGTCTCTTAATCTATTTCCATAAGTTGGTACATGGAGTATGCATCTATGAGTATAGCAGAATATCATTAGGAATCATTTATTTCATTGACATTTTTCATTTGTGTTTGGTTCTATCCTATGTCTCTCCGGTATCCTGACCCTCGAGGGTGAGCTCCCTCTCAGGGTATGGGTCTCCATGTGAGTCAGTCATTAGTGGTCATTCTCACAATTTCTGTATCATCTTTACCCAGTACATCTTGTATGAAGAACAAAATATAGAAAAAATGAAAAAAAATGAAATTTATTCCCTGGCAATGTTAAAGCATGCATAGGGAGCCTATATATGATGGTTCTGTTGAACTTGTCTATATTGGGCTTCATGTCTAAGTTGATGAGGATGACTGACCAGTTCTCTTCCTCAAGAAGGCACCAAATCTCATTCAAGATGACTGTGAGGCACCATGAGGTTGCTGGGAAATGAACTCAAGACCTCTGGAAGAGTGGGCAATGCATTTAAGTGTTGAGCCATCTGTTTAGCCCAATGATTCAATGACACAATCCTGCCACACTGAATCTCACTGAAGGTAAATTGGAAAGTATCCCAGAACATACGTGCACAAGATATCACTTTCAAAATATAACACCAGTAGCACAGACACTGAGAGAAACAATAAATAGACCCTTCTCAAATTCAGAAGCATCTGTAAGGCAATGGACACATTCACTAAGACAAAATGGCAGCCTATTGAATGGGAAAAGATCTTCACTAACATGGGACTAAGGACTGATCCCCAAAAAATATAAAGAACTCAAGAAAATAGATATCAAATTACTAAATAATCCAATCAGAAAATGGGGTACAGATCTAAACAGTGAATTCTCAATAGAGGAATTGTAAATGCTCGAAAGACACTTTTTTAATTTCTCAACATTCTTAGCTATTAAGAAATGCAAATCAAAATGACTCTGAGGAGCCGGACAGTGGTGGTACATGCCTTTAATCCCAGCACTCGGAAGCAGAGGCAGGCAGATCTCTGTGAGTTCAAGGCCAGCTTGGTCTACAAGAGCTAGTTCCAGGACAGGAACCAAAAAGCTACAGAGAAATCATGTCTTGAAAATCCAAAAAAAAAAAAAAAAATTGACTCTGAGATACCATTTATTTTACACCTGTCAGAATGGATACAAAAATTACTTTATTTTACATACTAATCCCAGTTCTCTCTCCTACCTCTCCTACCTTTCCTCCCACTCCCCCCACCTTTTCTCTACCCCACCCCAACCCCATCCCATCTATTCCTCTAAGAGGGTATGTCTTCCCATGGGGAGTCAACAAAGTCTGACACAAAGGCCCTCCCCACTATATCTAGGCTAAGAAAGGTTTCCATCCATAGGAAATGGACTCCAAAAGTCTAGTTAAATTATTAAGGATAAATCCTGATCCTCCTGCCAGTGGCCCCATAAACACCTGAAGCCAAACATCTGTCACCTATATTCAGAGGGCTTTGTTCAGTACTATATAGGCTCCCCAGCTGTTAGTCCAGTGTCAGTGAGCCCCCACTAGCTTGGGTCAGTGTTGGGAGCCAATTTCCTCCTAAAATCATTGCAGGAACCATCACCCTGGGGAGTCTACAGAGAACCCCACACCCATAATTGTGTTAGGAATCGTTCTATTGACAGAGCCTACCCCACACCCAAATTGGCTGTTAACGGAGAGCTATCTGTTAGTGGAACCCACCCCACATTCCAAACTATCTAGAGAACTAGGTGTGTCAACTCATGACTTCTTGGCCTAAACTATCTAGGGAACTAGGTGTGGCAACTTGTGACTTCTTGGCCTACAGTGACCTGACAAAAGATAACCTCCTGCCTACGTGACCAACACGGACCACGTGACCAAAGTGAACCACGCAGCAAGAGCCCAGGCCCCTGTGCCCATCTCCCAACTCCTTACCCTATATAAGCTGCACCCCATCTCTAATAAACGGAGGCTTTGACAGGAACCCCAGCTTAGCCTCCTTCTTGTCTCCTAGCCCATTTATCTTCCAGATAGTTCTGCTCCGTGACCCTGGAATAACTGAACTGCCAGGCAGGTTATTAACCCTAGACTAAGTAACCTGCCAAGGTAACCAACAGTGGCGCCCGAACCAGTGATTCGAAGCACGGCCAACTATCGGACGACAAAGCGCGGTCCCGGGACAACAAGAAGAAAAAAGAAGATTCTGCAGCTGTAGAACCTGGACAGATCTGCAGAATGAGGTAGGCGCAGGTTCACCGTCATCCAAAATGATATGGGACTTTGAAGGGAAGAGAAATTCATACAGGAATTTAATCAGTCACTCAGGGAGAGAGGAGTAAGAGTCAAAAACAGAGATTTATGTGTTTGCTTTATGTGTTTGCTTGCGGACTCAAAAGGGAGTCCCTCAAGATGCGAGAAGTTAGGGTACAATCCACACAGCTATGCCTGCCAAGCAGGCTGGCTGCTAGGGCTAGAGAGCCTATGTCTTTAACCCCCTGCCACATGGAGCAAAAGCTGACAGGCAGGTTTGCTATACAGGAATCTAGACTCAAAAAGCTGCAGCTTCATTCAGGACAGTAAATATGCTTCTTTTCTATTTTAAAAATCTTGCTTCTTGGTCAAAAATCTTTAGTTTGTAGTTGTATAAGCTTATATCTAAGGTAGATTAATTTCAGTACTGTGGTTCTGTAAAAAAGTTTTGAAATCAAAGATTGTGATACATTCTGAGGATTTTTAGAATTGTTTAGGCTATCCTGAGTTTTTATTTCTTTCATATAAGGTTGGAGATTGTTCTTTTGAGTTCTATATTGTTCTTTCAAGTTTTTTAAAAAAGTTTTGCTATAATTTTAATGAATATTTACATTAAAATCTGTATGTGTGTTCTGTGAGGAATGTTGCTATAATTTTTAATGGACATTTACACTGAATCTGTAGACTGCTTTCAATGAAATTGTCATTTTTGCTGTTTTTCTTCTGCTTTCCCAAGAAAATAGGGGATCTTTCAAAATTTTAAGTTCTTATACAAGTTTTTTCAATTGTACGGCCCGCTCTTGGGTGGGAGTCGTATTGTTTCAGCTTGAGGTCCTTTCCTGCTTCTAGGTGTGGCTTCAGGCTAGACTACTGAGACTCAGGCCTCTTAATTAAATTTATCAAGGGCCAGAGTTATACTCTTAACAAATGATAATGGTTAAAAATAAAAATAAAAAACATTTCCGCCTTCACAGGCAGAGATGACGGGACCCAAAACTTCTGTCCTGCTTGCTTAAAGTTACTCCAAGATATTTTATGATATTCATGGATATTTAAAAGTATGATGTCTCATTTATCCTAGGTGTAAAAGAGGTACATCTGGGTTATTTTCAGATTCTAGGCTATGATAAGGTGGTTCTGCTCTGGGCATGGCTGAGCATATGTCCTTGTGGTATGGTTAAACAACTTTGTATTTAGGCCCAAAAGGGGTATTGCTAAGTTTTGAGGTAGATATTTGCCTAATTTTAAAAAAAAAATAGACAGAATGAGGGTCCCTCAGTGCTGGGGAGACTCTCACTCGGGTCTTGGGAGGGCACGACCCCCCCCCTTGGCTCGCCAAAGGCCGTCCTTGCTGAGGTCACACACGTGGCCTTAGTTGGCGGGGGAGGAGTTTGACCCCTGAGTGACAGGGAGAAAGAATTTTTGAGGAAAAGGGCCACAGCCCAGTGGTCCAGGAGGGTCATAAAAAAATTCCAAAAATCCAATGGTGGTTGCAGGAAGACAGCTCCCTGCCTCAGGACCACTCCCAATGTCGTAATCGGCTAGTTCCTAAAACTCAGCAAGCTGATAATCACAAGGAGAAAACTCCCTGTTTATCGGGATTGTTATCAGGATTGCAGTCTGGTTTTGTCTTTGGCTAGTTCCTAGGGCAGGGTCGCTGAAGCAGCTAGTCCTAGAATTTTGGTTCTTCTCTTCCTGCTGGAGGAGTCTGGATTCATCCAGGTTTTTTAATACTAGGTGTGATCCAGGGGTGGCTGTGCCAGTCTGCACTTCCAGCACCAGTATACACTTCCAGCAATAAAGTTTTTTCTTTACCCCCATTTCCTTAAGCATAAATTGTTAACAATAATTTTTAATCTTGGTCATTTCTACAAGGATAAGGTAAAATCTCAGAGTTTTAACTTGCATTTCTCTGATGGTTAAAGGATGCTATGTTTGAGAATTTTTTAGGTGTCTCTCAGTCATTTTTAGTTAGTCTGGGAGTTTTCAGTTTAGGTCTGTAACAAATATTTTTATTGGATTAATTTTTAATAACTAATTTCCTGAGTTCTTCATATATTTTTAAAATGGATTTATGATAAGTAAAGATCTTTTCCCACTCTATAG